>NC_034195.2:49527547-49560047 GCF_002021735.2 Oncorhynchus kisutch
GAGAGAGAGAGAGAGAGAGAGAGAGAGAGAGGGAAGAGGAGGAGAGAGCAAAAGAAGAAAAAAAAACATGTTTCTTTCCACAGGGCCGTGGGGTGAGACAGGGATGCAGCTTAAGCCCCACCTTCTTCAACATATATATCAACAAATTGACGAGGGCACTAGAACAGTCTGCAGCACCCAGTCTCAACTATCTAGAATCTGAGGTCAAATGTCTACTGTTTGCTGATGATCTGGTGCTTCTGTCACCAACCAAGGAGGGCCTACAGCAGCACCTAGATATTCTGCACAGATTCTGCCAGACCTGGGCCCTGACAGTAAATCTCAGTAAGACCAAAATAATGGTGTTCCAAAAAAGGTCCAGTCGCCAGGACCTCAAATACAAATTCCATCTAGCCCTAGAACACAAAAAAATATACCCACCTTTGCCTAAACATCAGCGCCACAGGTAACTTCCACAAAGCTGGGAACGATCTGAGAGACAAGGCAAGACGGTCCTTCTATGCCATCAAAAGGAACATAAAATTCTACATACCAATTAGGATCTGGCTAAAAATACATTAATCAGTTATAGAACCCATTGCCCTTTATGATTGTGAGGTCTGGGGTCCACTCACCAACCAAGAATTCACTAAATGGGACAAACACCAAATTGAGACTCTGCATGCAGAATCCTGCCAAATTATCCTCAGTGTACAACGTAAAATAAATAATGCATGCAGAGCAGAATTAGGCTGATACTCGCTAATGATCAAAATCCAGTAAAGAGACGTTAAATTCTACAACCACCTAAAAGGAAGCAATTCCCAAACCTTCCATAACAAAGCCATCACCTACAGAGAGATGAACCTGAAAAAGAGTCCCCTAAGCAAGCTGGTCCTGGGGCTCTGTTCACAAACACAAACAGAGCCCAGGACAGCAACACAATTAGACCCAACCAAATAATGAGAAAACAAAAAGATAATTACTTGACACATTGGAAAGAATTCACAAAAAAACTGAGCAAACTAGAATGCTGATTGGCCCTAAACAGAGAGTACACAGTGGCAGAATACCTGACCACTGTGACTGACCCAAAGCTTTGACTATGTACAGACTCAGTGAGCATAGCCTTGCTATTGAGAAAGGCCGCCGTAGGCAGACCTGGCTCTCAAGAGAAGACAGGCTATGTGCTCACTGCCCACAAAAGGAGGTGGAAACTGAGCAGCACTTCCTAACCAAATGTATGACCATAGTAGAGGCACATATTTCCCTCAAATTACACAGACCCACAAAGAATTAGAAAACAAACCCAATTTTGATAAACTCACATACGTATCTGCTGGGTGAAATTCCACAGTGTGTCATCACAGCAGCAAGATTTGTGACCTGTTGCCACAAGAAAAGGGCAACCAGTGAAGAACAAACACCATTGTAAATACAACCCATATTTATGTTTATTTAATTTCCCTTTTGTACCTCAACCATTTGCACATCGTTACAACGCTGTATATAGACAAATATCTTTATTATACATAAACGAACATTTGAAATGTCTTTATTCTTTTGAAAGTGTAATGTTTACTGTAAATGTTTTATTGTTTACTTCACTTGTGTTTATTATCTACTTCACTTGCTTTGGTAATGTTAACATATGTTTCCCATGCCAATAAAGCCCCTTGAATTGAATTGGTGGGGGGGGAGAGGAGGCCAGAGAGTGAGAGAGAGAGAGAGAGAGAGAGAGAGAGGGGGCCAGAGAGGGAGAGAGGGGGATGCAGAGTGAGAGAGAGAGAGGGGGGCAGAGAGAGGGGGGCAGAGAGAGAGGGGGGCAGAGAGAGAGAGAGAGAGGGGGGCAGAGAGAGAGGGGGGCAGAGAGAGAGAGAGAGAGAGAGAGAGAGAGAGAGAGAGAGAGAGAGAGAGAGAGAGAGAGAGAGAGAGAGAGAGAGAGAGAGAGGGGGGGGGGGCAGAGAGAGAGGGGGGGCAGAGTGAGAGAGAGAGAGAGAGAGAGAGAGAGAGAGAGAGAGGGGGGGGGGGGCAGAGAGAGAGAGAGAGAGAGAGGGGGCCAGAAAGAGAGGGGGGCAGAGTGAGAGAGAGAGAGAGAGAGGGGGGCAGAGAGAGAGAGAGAGAGGGAGGCAGAGAGAGAGAGAGGGGGCAGAGAGAGAGAGAGAGGGGGGCAGAGAGAGAGAGAGATTAGCTGGAATTTTGGAGGCTTTGACCATTGGTCAGCCGAGTCCATTAGTGAGGATTTGAGAAACGTCTTTGTGGATACCATAGAAACAGTGCAGCAAAAACGACAACAACGTTTCACTCTTACACACATAAGCCACATGATTTCAATTTAAACAGTTTGATCTGAGAACTCTAAAAAAAGTATGTACCTACCTAGTATTTACATAGCAGCATCATAGCAATAAGGTTATAAAATAGTAATAAACTAAGCAGATGACACCTGGACTGACACCATTTTTAAAATTTTACTAGGTAAGTTGACTGAGAACACGTTCTCATTTACAGCAACAACCTGGGGAATAGTTACAGGGGAGAGGAATGAGCCAATTGTAAACTGGGGATTATAAGGTGATCTTGATGGTTTGAGGGCCAGATTGGGAATTTAGCCAAGACATCCAGAGTTAACACCCCTACTCTTACAATAAGTGCCATGTGATCTTTAATGACCTAAGAGAGTCAGGACATCCCATCCGAAAGACGGCAACCTACACAGGGCAGTGTCCACAATCACTGCCCTGGGGCATTGGGCTATTTTTTAGACCAGAGGAAATAGTGCCTCCTACTGGCCCTCCAACACCACTTTCAGCAGCATCTGGTCTCCCATCCAGGGACTGACCAGGACCAACCCTGCTTAACTTCAGAAGCAAGCCAGCAGTGGTATGCAGGGCGGTATGCTGCTATGGTAAAGTTCAGATTTGACCTCTCATTCTCTTGTAGGACAGGCTTGTGAGCACGAGGAGATTTGGGCATTTACAAGGAGAGGGAAGGACTCTTGACAGATGCTCAATGTAATTATTTATCTTCACACAATGCAGATAATATCTTAGAGGTAGAGCTGTATGTCTTCGACAAATGTGTTATTTTTGTCATCATAACTGCCATGTGTGGAGACTTGTCGCTGGACACAGAACTTCAGTTCCAAGATTCAGCTGTACACCAGAGAGTTACCGACATTTATATATGACATCTGTATGTTTAATGTTTACACATATCCGACATGGAAGCAATGGATGACTTGCAACTACTACAACACTGTCTGCAAGTTCAATTCCTGGAAAGAAATGACAGAACTGATTTTGAGAGCACAGACTTGCCTGTGTTGCCTCCCGCAAATCTCTCCGTCCAGACAGAACACACACACACACACACCACCAGATGGAACTGAGCTGGGCCCCTTCAACAAGGCTGCCCTCTCTGCTCGGTAGAAACTCTGACAGGAAAGTATGTAGGCTTCTGTTTGCTGAGTATTTCCCCACCTGAATAGCTGGCCCCCGACCCAGAACGGACTGAATGTGGACATTGTCAAGAGAGAGAAGTAGACTAGGCTATCCAGGGTGGAGGTACTGGATGGATTGTTGATCAGGTGGCCAAAGTAGGTTGGAGGAAGGATTGTGTGTGTGTGTGTGTGTGTGTCTCCTGTGGTGAGAATGAACAGCAGCATAGTGGTGAGGAGATTCATACTTACATCAACATGGAACATTAAAAACATCCCTCTCCATCTCACACACAGATGGACTGCTATTTTCCTACAACATCAGTGTTATTTAGATCAAGGAAAGGCCCAATAGTGTGATCATATGAAGTTTTTTTTTTAAGCAACAAATAGATATTGTCCCGTAATAAATAAATATTGTCTCAAGAAATTCCTAAAATATATGTTTGCAGAGTACATTCCAAATTCATTGTTCAAAAGAGAGGAAAAATCTTCTGTAAAAAAAAAAACAGTGGGGATTATATGACACAGATTCATACAGTATCTAAATTTGATTTCAATGGGGTCCATATGGAACCAACCTACACCAGAGGCCACTGTGGGGCGGCATTACACTGGCTGTCCTGCAGTGTTGTGTTCGAGACCACCTAAAGCGAGACGGATTCAGGACCAAGATCGGTGCTAATCGAGTCAAGATCAAGACCAAAAGGAGGAGGGGGGGGGGGGGGGGGGGGGGGGGGGGAGAGACTGAGTCAAGACAGAGACCAGAAAAATGCAAGTCCAATTCAAGACCATGATTGTAATTATGTCAAATCGCCAACCTTAATAACAGTTAAACATGTCCATTATTTTGGGTTCATATTTCAGATTTTTTTTTACAATTCTTTAAATGTTTAGATTGGTGAAGAAATGCATGCTGAGGGAAAATAGAGAGCCACTCTAAAAATAACTAGTAAGAGCAACTTTCAAACAATATCCACCACTGTTCCCTACCAGGGACTTCAAATCAAATCTAATCACATTTTATTGGTCGCATACACATATTTATCAGATGTTATTTCTGGTGTAGCGAAATGCTTGTGTTCCTAGCTCCAACAGTAGAGTAATAACCAACAATAGACAACAATACACACGTATCTAACAAGTAAAATAATGGAATCAAGAAATATAGAAATATTAGGACGAGCAATGTCGGAGTCTGGAGTATATATACACTACCAGTCAAAAGTTTGGACACAACTACTTATTCAAGGGTTTTTCTTTATTTGTACTATTTTCTACATTGTAGAATAATAGTGAAGACATCAAAACTATGAAATAATACATATGGAGTCATAAAGTAACCATAAAAGTGTTAAACAAATCAAAATATATAATACAGACTCTTCAAAGTGAAGGAAATGCAACCAACAAGTGCTCAGCATATGTGGGAATTTCTTCAAGACTGTTGGAAAAGCATTCCAGGTGAAGCTGGTTGAGAGAATGCCAAGAGTGTGCAAAGCTGTCATCAAAACAAAGGATGACTACTTTGAAGAATCTCAAATATAAAATATATTTTGATTAAACATTTCTTTGTTTACTACATGATTCCATATGTGTTATTTCATAGTTTTGATGTCTTCACTATAATTATACAATTTAGAAAATAGTACAACTTAAGAAAACCCTTGGATGAGTCCTGACTTTTGATTGGTACTGAAACAGGCAGGGAGCAGGCCTCGAACCCTAGCCCGAGGTCCAGCACGCTCAAACGGCTGGGTCGATACCCGCCCCAGGGTCGTTACACTATATATATAAATATGTGATGGGATGTATAGACAATATGCATATGGAAATGGTTTGAATAAGTAGTATATCAGAATAATATTATATGTACAGGAATAGGTCAATAGGACAGGCCTTGACAAGAATACAGTATATACATATGAAATGGGTAAAACAGATTTAAAGACATTCTGATGAGCGCAACAAAGTTTGAGGATATTTTATCAATAAAAGTAGAAATCAGCAATCTTACGAGTAAATTAGCAAGCCCAGGTTTCAATGGGCGATGAGAAATGAAAAGAAGCGTGGATATTTGACCTGGCAAAGCGGTTTTATGCGCTGACTGAATGGGAGCTGATAATCAGGCTCAGGTTTTTTTTTTTTATGAGCTGGTCTCGGAAATAAATTACGAGTCCTCACTTTTCAAGATCGAGTCAATATCGAGTAAAAATGCAAGACCGGACAGTACAACACTGCTGTCCTGTCCGGTGTGTATGGTAGCCGGTAGCGATCACAGCGAAGGGTGGCGCTATTTCACCTAGTGACCGTGGTCGGAAAATGTTTTTTTGATGACACTGCGGTGGTAGTAGTTAGTAAGCAGCAGTAATGCTGTGTTCAACTACTTGTGGGAACTTGGAAACTCGGAAATGTCCGACTTGCTAACTGGGGATAGTTATACACGTGCGGTGTTGAACGACTCATCAAGTCGGACATTTCTTAGGTCATAGTTCCGACTAGTATTTTAACGCGGCCTAAGTAGGCAGGCACCCCTCACGAGCGATCTATTGTGATCATCGGTTCGCACAGCTGGTCTGTTCTCCTACCGAAAAGGGAACGGAACACTCGCTACGGCTTCTTTTCCACCAGGTTCTTAACTTCGAATCCTCAATAGTCATGCTGGAAGCGACACCTTCGCAGATTTAGGCGACATTATCGGAGATAATAAACTAGCACACGCAGACAACAAAGTATTCCTCTTTTTACGGCGTGTGGAAAGACTGCATCCGGATTGAAAAGAAACTCCGGGGACGGGGACACTGGTCGGAACAACGCACATCGTTTCTGGTGAGCGCTATAGTTACATTTTCTTATGGGTCCTTTGCAATATTGCAACAAATGTTAGTCTACTGTACAAGTGGCTTGGTGATAACGGCTTGAGGTGGCTACATTCATACAACAACAACAACGACAAGACACATTCTACCATGCATTGTCGCAAAATGGGGTAGCAATGTTTTCTTCATTGTTGTGTGTTTGTCAATGCCTTTCAGTTTGTTATTGTGGGGGACAGGCTGTTTTCTATTGGAGTTATCCTATGCTTTGGGATGTAAACTGGATACTCTCTCCACTGAGAATAATTACACGTTTAAAAGGCACGACGCTACTATCATGTGTTATGTGGGATAGATAAGTGTGCACTATTTGTTGCTGAATTCGCAGAAATATGTTATTGTTTGATAAGGAAAGGTACAATCATTTCCCAAAACGGGGTTTAAAGAGGAACCAAAATAAAATATTAATTTGAAACATATTTGGCAAAAAAACACCATTATCCCTGCTAGTTTAGAATGTAGTCTTATGTGGGCGTGTATTGGGTAAATCCATTTAAATTAAAACACTTTTTGACAGCATCCCCTTTGATATAAACAACATTCCATACGTTTGCCCATGGAAGAAGTGGTCAGAAAGTTACATTTTTGGACCTGAATTCCAAAACATTCAAGCGATAACGCTGCTCGAAGTTGTCACATTCTGCACCCCCCCCCCCCCCCAAAACCATGAGACATCCAAGTCTTCATCACTGTAAAATATACACTGTTGTTTGATATCATTTATAAGCTTACAAACGATTTTATCTATTTAAATATTTATTGAAAATGTAAAATAAAAAAAATGTTTGGGGTAATTTTGAAACAATGTCAAAAAAAAAAAAATGGCGTAAGCCACCATATTATTCCTCTTATTATAACAATTCATTTAATTTGTTTAATTTAAAGTGCTTCTCACACCCAAGCCCCCCCCCCCCCCCCCTTCAAAAAAACAGATCCAAAACACACAACATAGACCACTAACAAAGCTATATAATGGTGTGGTCAGATCCGAGGGACAAGAGAACAGAATTAGCAGAGGTCCTTGAAAGCTTTTCTTAAGCTGTGCCTTAAAGGAGGACAGAGACTCTGCATTATGTTGTTGCTTACACCCTATTTCACATCATCTGAGGTTTTTGTGTTGTGTCTGTCATCGGTTGAGACACAACATGCTCTTGAATACAGGATGGGTTGTCATTTCAGTCATAGAAATATAACTAATAGAATGGACCTATCCCTTCAGACCACTGCACTTTAGCTGGTACATCTTTTTAAATTGAAATGTTAACTTGTAATTACTACCATAAACATGATCGCTGGTCCACCCACTGTTTAATGCCAACTTAAATGTTCATGTCTATTCTATTATCTATATTTCTGTGATTACAATAGGTTTCCTATGGATGATTCACAGTATAATTTAAAACAACAGATATTCCCATTCAAGTCAATATTCTCTGATGTGTGGACCTCCAACCATCTTTATACCAGGGAAGCCTAGTGGTTAGAGCGTTGGACTAGTAACTGGAAGGTTTCAAGTTCAAATCCCCGAGCTGACAAGGTACAAATCTGTCGTTCAGCCCCTGAACAGGCAGTTAACCCACTGTTCCTAGTCCGTCATTGAAAATAAGAATTTGTTCTTAACTGACTTGCCTAGTTAAAATTTGAATGTTGATGTTAATATTTGATTACCATTTTATTCAAGAGCATGCTGTCTCATCCGAAGGCAGCACAACACAAACCGTAGACGATGTCAAATAGGATCTAAGCTACAACATCTGTAAATATATATATTTTTAAATTGGAGTTTACACGTTTTTAGATAATTGGCGTTAAATGTCAATTCTTTTATAATAAAAAAATAAATAATCTGAAACCCTGTTTGTAAACTTTTTTAAATGATATCTATCTAAACCATTTGTCTTTTCCAGTGATGAAAAGATGAAGATGACCATTTTACTCTCATACGTGCATAAATAGTTCTCTGTGCGACCTGGAATTTAAATTTAGGACCCACCAGTACACCCAGATAAATTCTAGCTTCAATACCTCAAATATTTTTCGTTGTGCGCCTACATTTTTCAACTTAGGCACACCTGTGATCCTTGTAATTTTTTATTTTATGTTTCAGTGTGAAGCTATGACATGGATGTCTTATGATATAGTGGGGTATGCAAAATGGGGCAATTTTGAGCACCTGTAATCTCTTGAATGTGTTTGCGTTCAGGTCCAAGAAGTCACTTTCTGAGCACTTCTATAATGGGCTAATATGTATGTAAGGTTTAGTTTAAATCAAAAAGGGTGCTGTCAAAAAGTGACTGTATTCAAAATGAATTGAACGTGTTATTGTGAAGTGATGATACCCAACATTGATTTACTGACCTGTATTTTAAATCTCTCGTGCTTTGTGTTTTATGTGGACCCCTAGGAAGAGGTGCTGCTGCATGTGCAGTAGTTAATGGGGATCCTAATAATCTAAACCTGTTTGTTTTCCAAAAAATATTTCTAGAACAAAATCATTTTTGAATGAAATCCTTTTAAAATTAAATCCCTATGCCAATCCTCTCCCAAAAGGCTTTAGTCTACTTTTATGTAAAAACCTACATTCTGTACATTATATTTAACGCAATTAATAGAGAATGGATTGCATCCAACATCCCAGAGAAATATTAGTGATTATCTACACTTTTTTTGTTTGAATTTGTGTCGTGTGGAGATCAAATCAAATGTTTCCTGTCACATGCGCCAAATACAACAGGTGTAGACCTTAATGTGAAATGCTTACTTACTACAAGCCCTTAACCAACAATGCAGTTCTAGAAATAGAGTTAAGAAAATATTTACAAAATAAAGTTTAAAAAAATCTAATCAAAGTAACACAATACATTTACATAACAATAACAAGGCATACAGGGGGTACTGAGTCAATGTGCGGGGGTACAGGTTAGTCGAGGTAATTTGTAAAGTGACTATGCATAGGTAATAGACAGCGAGTTGCAGCAGCATAAAAACAAAGGGGGGGGGGGGGGGGGTAAATGTAAATAGTCTGGGTGGCCATTTGATTAATTGTTCAGTCTTATGGCTTGGGGGTAGAAGCTGTTTAAGGAGCCTTTTGGTCTGAGACTTGGCGCTTCGGATATAGCAGAGAGAAGAGTCTGACTTGGCTGACTGGAGTCTTTGACAATATTCTGGGCCTAGGATATAGGTCCATGATGACAGGAAGCTTGGCCCCAGTGATGTATTAAGCCATACGCACTACCCTCTGTAGCGCTGTACCATCAGATGCCGAGCAGTTGCCATACCAGGCGGT
Source organism: Oncorhynchus kisutch (assembly GCF_002021735.2). NCBI lineage: Eukaryota > Metazoa > Chordata > Actinopteri > Salmoniformes > Salmonidae > Oncorhynchus > Oncorhynchus kisutch. Next base: position 49,537,128 of record NC_034195.2, read on the forward strand.
GATGCAACCAGTTCTCGATGGTGCAGCTGTAGAACTTTTTGAGGATCTGGGGACCCATGCTAAATCTTTTCAGTCTCCTGGGGAAGAGAATGTGGTGTTGTGCCCTCTTCACGACTTTCTTGGTGTGTTTGGATACGAAGGTGGGGACGATACTAAACTCAGCAAAAAAAGAAACGTCCCACCAACCATACTGCTCGTTCTCTGCGTGATTTCCTGCAAGACAGGAATGTCAGTGTTCTGCCATGGCCAGCGAAGAGCCCGGATCTCAATCCCATTGAGCACGTCTGGGACGTGTTGAATCGGAGGGTGAGGGCTTGAGCCATTCCCCCCCAGAAATATCCGGGAACTTGCAGGTGCCTTGGTGGAAAAGTGGGGTAACATCTCACAGCAAGAACTGGCAAATCTGGTGCAGTCCATGAGGAGGAGATGTACTGCAGTACTTAATGCAGCTGCAGCTTAATGCAGCTGGTGGCCACACCAGATACTGACTGTTACTTTTTGATTTTGACCCCCCCCCCCCTTTGTTCAGGGACACATTATTCAATTTCTGTTAGTCACATGTCTGTGGAACTTATTCAGTTTATGTCTGTTGAATCTTGTTTATGTTCATACAAATATTTACAAATGTTAAGTTTGCTGAAAATAAACGCAGTGAGAGGACTTTTTTTTTTTTTTGCTGAGTTGAGTTCACTATTTTTCCAAGGCAAAAATGAAAACGTGAAGCAGACAACTCTTTGGTCCTCTAAAAATCTGTAGTATGTAAAATATTGTTTGTTTATAGCTTGTAAAATAAATCAATGTGACTCTGGATGACAACATTACGGCAGTTTTCCGAAAAGTTAAATCTGCTTTGTTTTGTTTCCTTGTCACAGTACAGGTATCATCCCGGCCCTACTAGATACATTAGTTGGCATGATGGAGCCTTGCTGCTTGGCAGACAGAACCCTGTAGAGCAGCTTTACAGTACAGACTACAGGAGGGTGTTTCTCTGGGTTCACTTCAAGGATGACTCAAGTGGTAGTCAGTCATTTTCATGGTATTCCTTCCGTGTGTGTGGTGTGTGTGGCAGGATGTCCTGAAGGAAGACGTCATTGTTCTGAATGTGATCTCACTCAGCCTGAGGGACCGTGTACACACACACTGTAGACTACATTTCCTTTGTAAAGCTAGTGCCTGCTCTGGGCCAGAAGTCCCCTGTGTATCTAGCCTGGAGCTGGCTGTTATAGTGTATTGATTACCGGTATTGTAAAGTTGGAATAACCAGTGTGTGTGTATATATTGTTACTCCTATGTTTGAGTCAAGACCATTTCAAAGAATTGGAAAGTAAATCGACCCAAGCTCTGGTGGAAAGTATGTCAGCCTGAGTTCATGTGTTGACCTAGACTGCTATTTTTTGTTTTTGGTGTCAGAAATTGTATTTATTTTACCTTTATTTAACTAGGCAAGTCAGTTAAGAACAAATTCTTAATTTCAATGACGGCCTAGGAACAGTGGGTTAACTGCCTGTTCAGGGGCAGAACGACAGATTTGTACCTTGTCAGCTCGGGGATTTGAACCGAGGCACAACATGTCAAGCTGTTGTGCCTAAAGGCGTCTGCCTGCTTCCTGGCCGAAGCGGTTTGGAAGAGTTTGTGCATATGACAACGTTTTGTGACGTTTTCGTTTGTTCTGGATTTTGGTGAGGTTTTTTTTCCGTCTGTTTGGGCGTTTTCTGAAGGCAAGCCACAGTTCGGAGCTGAAGTCTACGCCCCTCCATCGGTGATTGGTCAACAGTAGGGATTCTTTGTTGTCATTCATTGAGAGATGACTCATTTTCATGCAAATTCTTTCATTGACAAATACAGCACGGAACATCTTAGATGTAAAATTGCGCGACTAAGATTTCCTCAGCAAAAATGTCAAATTAATGACATTTCTTGAGTTATCTGAGATTAATTCAGACTATTTTGAGTTAGCCAGTATTTACTACGGCGTCTCAATGGACAAACAGTACTATAACAGATTGAACAATGAGACAGATATTTCACTGGATGTTTAAATGTGAAGTATCTGCTTGGCGTTTCCACTCACTACCAAATATGGTAGTGAGAGGAAGCCCACTGGCGGGCAGTGGGAGAAGATGGAACGAGATGTATTGAGCACATTTTCTCATCAATGAAACATTTGATCGCAATACAGTTTTCTGTTCCCAGAACTAGAATGAACAGGTTTGTATGATGATGCTAGAATGTGCCAATAGGATCTCTCTCGCTCATGCTTGGCTCTGCCTCCCTCCTTGCTTGTTCTGCCCACTATGGCTCATTTGTTCCCATTGGAAATGACAGGCTGTGGTCTATCTTGGGTTAGTTATAAGAATCTATTGCCGCTTTTTAAAAAGTTTTTCATGCGAAGGTCTTTTGAAGGGATTATGCGAGCACATTCGTTCGGCTAGCAGCGTTCGGCCAGCAGCGTTCGGCTAGCAGAGTTCGGCTAGCAGAGTTCGGCTAGCAGAGTTCGGCTAGCAGAGTTCGGCTAGCAGAGTTCGGCTAAGTGCCAGCCAAACTGAACCGTGCTGACACCTTAAAGACCCCGGTTTTACAGCTGCACAATCGAGAGCGCCATCACCGCCTGGTATGGCAACTGCAACCGCCCTCAACCGAAAGGCCCTACAGATGTTGGTGCGGAAGGCCCAATCCATCACTGGGGGCCAGCTCCCTGTCCTCCAGGACACCTACACCAGGAGATGTCTGAGGAAGGCCCGAGAGATCGTCAAGAACTCCAGTCACCTGAGCCACAGACTTAACTCTATTACCATCTGGCAAGCGGTACCAGAGTATCAGGTCTCACACCAACAGGCTCCAAGACAGCCTTTACCACCAGGCCATCAGACTGCTGAAAAGCTAAACCTAGCTGTCTCCCTGAACCGTCCTGCACCTTAGTGACTATATGCACTGACTACTTACTCTCACTCACTCACACAATGGAATTAATCCCAGCTGCTGTTCTAATATATACTATTGATTCCACTACCCACTTTACATTTGTAAATACAGTCCATTGCTACTATGCATAGCTGAAAATTTGTCCACGATCATTTAGCCCACGTTAATAATTTTTGTATGGAGGTCAATGAGTGAGTTTGGTCAACAAAATATGTAATTGCTAATTTGGTACGTGATGCTTATTTGATAGAAAATATTTGTATTTATTTAACCAGGCAAGTCAGTTAAGAATACATTCTTATTTACAATGATGGCCAAGGAACAGTGGGTTAACTGCCTTGTTCTGGGGCAGAACGACAGATTTTTACCTCATCAGCTCGGGGATTCGATCTAGCAACCTTTCGGTTACTGGCCCAACACTCTAACCACTAAGCTACCTACCGCCCCAGTGATGGTTAGGTTGCTACGAATGCACTGATATAAGTGGATGCGAGTGGCACTTCGGGCAACTTTGGGGGGAAAGTTGAGTTGTGCCTGGTGTCATAGAGAGAACTCATCATGGATATAATCCATTTTAGCATGGACTTTGCCATTGAGGGCTCCACCATTTTAAAGTAGTCAACTGGGTAGGGATTCAAATGAGTTGGGAGAAATCAGCCAATGAAGAAGAAAAATGACTAAATTAAAATGGAGATAGCTTTGATGCTATCACAGATGCTATAATGGCACAGATACAAAGATGAGTCGCTCTCTCTCATTGGCTAGAATGGTCCCACCTGATCTTGGTTCCCCCTGTATGCCTTCATCTTTAAGGACATGTATTTCCATTGTTAGAGCAGTCACATGTCTATCTTGTCACTATAGACAATCTTTGGTAAAGCGGTGGTTGGAAAATGTGTAATTTGTCTTTGATACTCTGATTGGTTAGAGATGATCCTATCGCTGATTACTTTTGTACAGCGCCTCGTGCCCCTCATCACCACAAATGACTTCACTGATGGCAGTCTCAGACTAAAGTCTGCGGTGAACAACAGAGTAACAAAGAATTTAGTGTGAGTCGTCAGGCTATGCCAAAACTCCATCCCACACAAAACAGGCTGAAACTTCACGCTGTCTTTTTAAACAGCTCTTACACTGAAAGGGTATTTATCGTAATTTTCACAATTTTAGAGTATTATTTCAATCTCCGTGTGGAACTGTTTCTATAAAACACAGGAGAATCACATTTTGTTACTGCACTGGGCCTTTTTAAGCAGCCAGACCAATGACAGCTAGCTGAAGGTTAGTGTCGCCTCTCACAAGTCCCCAACAGAGCAGATGCCATGACACGCGCGCACACGGAATCCACACCACACACTCCCCATTCCTGTAACTCCGGTCTATAAATAACCATTCATACCAAGTCTTCCTCTATCTCTGCGGTATTAACATAATAGAACTCTGCCACCCAGGCTCCCAAAGCAGCCCCTCCTGAAATGCAGTTGCCATAGACAACAAATCTTAGTGAGCAAATTTAGCTCCTGGCCTGTCACCCAACTCTCTCAATTTTGCAGTCAGCCTGAAAAACAGACGCGCGCGCTCACACACATCGCGCTCGGTACCGCATCGCCATGCACCTCCCAAATGTGGTAACAATGTGTAGGGCTCTGTATAGCTCCGCATTGACATGATTGGTTGACGGTAGGTGGGGGCGGGACATCCTGTATCAACACAAACTCACTTCCTTGACAACAGCTCTGCGCTGAGGCCGTGTCACCGAAAATGCTGCACGGTCAATGCAGACGTCAGATTGACCATACAAAGCACTTCTCTCCTCAAAATGCGCGCGCTCCTGCCAGTTTGTGCACTTATATTGTTTTAATCACTTCATTGTGTGAATTCTTTGATTGTTAATGTATGTCAATTCCCCATTGCATATATCACCCGAGTACATTTAATGTCATGCTCTGATCCAGAGGAAATGTCATAAAATAGGCCTACTTCTTATTGGTGCTTGACTTGGACTGAAATAGGTTCCAGTACTCATTTTGGGTGCTGGTACTGTTTTATATTTAGGTGCAGGAGCTCCATAATACTTCTGAGCTAATATTCTATAAGAGGAACAGGAGCTCGAGCAGTAGAACATTTGTGGCAGCAGGTAGCCTAGTGGTTAGAACGTTGGGCCAGTTACCGAAAGGTTCCAAGATTGAATCCCTGAGCTGACAAGGTTGACTAAAAAATATGTCGTTCTGCCCCTGAAAAAGGCAGTTAACCCACGGCTCCCTAGTAGGCCATCATTGAAAATACAAATTTGTTCTTAACTGACTTGCCTAGTTAAAATGATTATTTAAAAAATATATATATTTTAAGTTCCTTGCAGACAGGCCATGGTGTAGCCAGGATATTTTCTAACTGCAGGCTGCAATGTTTTTTATTTGTTGGCTTTATTTAGGCCATTTTTACATATTTTAAATTTAATTGTGTAATTTTTTTTAACCTTTATTTAACCAGGGAAGTCAGTTAAGAACATTCTTATTTTCAATGACGGCCTGGGAACAGTGGGTTTACTGCCTGTTCACGGTCAGAACGACAGATTTGTACCTTGTCAGCTCGGGGGTTTGAACTCGCAACCTTCCGGTTATTAGTCCAACGCTCTATCCACTAGGCTACGCTATACACATGAGAAAGGTTGCCGACTCCTCGTGTAGCCTATTGCCTGGCAACTTGAGAGTAATAGCAGGAGCGTAGTTGGCATACGCTTGATTCTTATTTCATCAAACCGTAAGTTAGAAAAATCAGACACGCTCAATTCATATAGTTGATTGTATTAAAACACACAGGGTGTGTCGGTCTATACAGTGGGGCAAGAAAGTATTGTCAGCCACCAATTGTGCAAGTTCTCACACTTAAAAAGATGAGAGAGGCATGTAATTTTCATCATAGGTACACTTCAACTATGACAGACAAAATGAGAAAAAAAATTCAGAAAATCACATTGTAGGATTTTTAATTAATTAATTTGCAAATTATGGTGGAAAATAAGTATTTGGTCACCTACAAACAAGCAAGATTTCTGGCTCTCACAGACCTGTAACTTCTTCTTTAAGAGGCTCCTCTGTCCTCCACTCGTTACCTGTATTAATGGCACCTGCTTGAACTTGTTATCAGTATAAAAGACACCTGTTCACAACCTCAAACAGTCACACTCCAAACTCCACTATGGCCAAGACCAAAGAGCTGACAAAGGACACCAGAAACAAAAATTGTAGACCTGCACCAGGCTGGGAAGACTGAATCTGCAATAGGTAAGCAGCTTGGTTTGAAGAAATCAACTGTGGGAGCAATTATTAGGAAATGGAAGACATACAAGACCACTGATAATCTCCCTCGATCTGGGGCTCCACGCAAGATCTCACCCTGTTGGGTCAAAATGATCACAAGAACGGTGAGCAAAAATCCCAGAACCACACGGGGGGACCTAGTGAATGACCTGCAGAGAGCTGGGACCAAAATAACAAAGCCTACCATCAGTAACACACTACGCCGCCAGGGACTCAAATCCTGCAGTGCCAGACGTGTCCCCCTGCTAAAGCCAGTACATGTCCAGGCCCGTCTGAAGTTTGCTAGAGAGCATTTGGATGATCCAGAAGAAGATTGGGAAAATGTCATATGGTCAGATGAAACCAAAATATAACTTTTTGGTAAAAACTTAACTCGTTGTGTTTGGAGGACAAAGAATGCTGAGTTGCATCCAAAGAACACCATACCTACTGTGAAGCATGGGGGTGGAAACATCATGCTTTGGGGCTGTTTTTCTGCAAAGGGACCAGGACGACTGATCCGTGTAAAGGAAAGAATGAATGGGGCCATGTATCGTGAGATTTTGAGTGAAACCCTCCTTCCATCAGCAAGGGCATTGAAGATGAAACGTGGCCTTTCAGCATGACAATGATCCCAAACACACCGCCCGGGCAACGAAGGAGTGCCTTCGTAAGAAGCATTTCAAGGTCCTGGAGTGGCCTAGCCAGTCTCCAGATCTCAACCCCATAGAAAATCTTTGGAGGGAGTTGTTGCCCAGCAACAGCCCCAAAACATCACTGCTCTAGAGGAGATCTGCATGGAGGAATGGGCCAAAATACCAGCAACAGTGTGTGAAAACCTTACATAAAACGTTTGACCTCTGTCATTGCCAACAAAGGGTATATAACAAAGTATTGAGAAACTTTTGTTATTGACCAAATACTTATTTTCCACCATAATTTGCAAATAAATTCATAAAAAATCCTACAATGTGATTTTTCTGGATTTTTTTCCCTCATTTTGTCTGTCATAGTGGAAGTGTACCTATGATGAAAATTACAGGCCTCTCTCATATTTTTAAGTGGGAGAACTTGCACAATTGGTGGCTGACTAAATACTTTTTTGCCCCACTGTATATGGAAAAATACACTTAAAAAAAAATATATTCTATTGGTCGAAAGAGCAGACGACTTTCGGTCAACCAATGCTTTTTTTGTTGTTGTCGTGGACAGCCTCACAGTACAGACAACTTTACTCCAGCAGGAGAAGGCTGGTTCTGGGGTAAGAACAGCCTCTCTAAAGCTATTAGGGTATATCCCAAATGGCACTTTGTTCCCTATTCAGTGCACTACTTTTTGACCAGGACATCTAAAATGGCTTCCTATTCCCTACATAGTTAAAATAGGGTGTAATTTGTGAGTCAGGCCTAAAGAGAACAATGTCTGTGTTTTGAGCCTCTGATATTCTGGCTCCCACCTGCCCTTACTGTCGATAAGGAAGCTCACACACCTTAGTGTGTGTGACTGACTGCTGTGAAACACTATGTGGCAGACAGGCCGAAGCTGTTATGTGGACGAGAGGGGGAGAGAAAGGCTGATAATTGGTGTCCTCTGTGATGATAATGTTGTTGCCTTTATGTCTCGTGTGTGTGTGTGTGTGTGTGTGTGAGAGAGTTGCTGGCTGTTTGTGCTTTGTGACTCTCCACAAGGCAAGGGTCTTTGATGAAACCACTCCTGAGTGATTATCTCATTATGAACAAAGCGAAGGCCAGATGACCAAATAGATTTCTCTGGTTATGTCTTAAATGGCACCCTGTTCCCTACTTAGGGCACTACTTTAGACCAGAGCCCTGTGGGAATAGGGATCCGTTTGGGATGTAGGCTATCTCTAGCTTAATCTCCATTATGAACAAAGGAACACGGATGTTGCCTCCTGCTTTCCTTTCTGTTTATATGTTGAGCTGGTACACAGCTGGCTAGTAAACAGACAGATAGCATCAGTCCTAGGATTCAGCTGTGTATTTAAGCAATAAGACACGAAGGGTGTGGCCAAATCAAATTATCTTGGTCACATGCACATATTTAGCAGATGGTATTGGTCATATGCACATATTTAGCAGATGGTATTGGTCACATGCACATATTTAGCCGATGGTATTGGTCACATGCACATATTTAGCCGATGGTATTGGTCACATGCACATATTTAGTAGATGGTATTGGTCACATGCACATATTTAGTAGATGGTATTGGTCATATGCACATATTTAGCAGATGGTATTGGTCACATGCACATATTTAGCAGATGGTATTGGTCACATGCACATATTTAGCAGATGGTATTGCGGGTGTAGTGAAATGCTTGTGTTCCTAGCTCCAACAGTGCAGTAATATCTAATAATACACAAGAATTCACACATCTAAAAGTAAAATGATGGAATTTAGGAATATTAGGACGAGGAATGTCGGAGTCGTGTGTGTGCACTGCTGAGGAGTATTTCTGTCTGCAATAAAGCCCTATTGTGTGTGTGTGGGGGGGGGTTATGGTATGGGCAGGCATAATCTACGGACAACAAACACAATTGCATTTTATCGATGGAAATTTGAATGCAGAGATATCGTGATGAGATCCTGAGGCCCATTGTTGTGCCGTTCATCCATCACCTCATGTTTCAGCATAATAATGAACAGCCCCATGTCGCAAGGATCTGTACACAATTCCTGGAAGCTGAAAATGTCCCAGTTCTCCATGGCCTGCCTACTCACCAGACATGTCACCCATTGAGCATGTTTGGGATGCTCTGGGATCAACGTGTACGACAGCATGTTCCAGGTCCCGCCAATATACAGTAAATTCCCACAGCCATTGAAGAGGAGTTAGACAACATTCCACAGGCCACAATTATCAAGCCTGTTCAACTCTATGCAAAGAAGAGATGTTGTGCTGCATGAGGAAAATGGTGGTCACACCAGATACTGACTGGTTTTCTGATCTACGCTCCTGCCTTTTGTTCTGCATCTATGACCAACGGATGCAAGTCTGTATTCCCAGTCGTGTGAAATCCATCCATTTTAGAGCCTAATGAATTTCTTTCCATTGACTGATTTCCTTGATATGAACTGTAACTCAGTAAAAGCTTAGAAATGGTTTCACGTTGCGTTGTCATTGTTCAATGTAGATCTAAACATTAGGTTAGTGGGAAGGAGTGAATTGGAAGCAGTTGAGAGACAGGTGGTTTATCTAGAGGTTTGTCTGCAGTTGAACAACACCCTGTACTGCTACAGTGTAAAAATACAGAATTGAGCGTCAAGGGACACGACTATCTCTGTAAATGGTACTTGGTCTTTCTCTTTCCCATGCGCTCATCTGTTAAGTCAATGACCCCTAGTCTCTTCTTCGGCCTCCTCCCCTCCCCGCCACTCCTCTCTAGCTCTGTCGTCCCCGCCACTCCTCTCTAGCTCTGTCGTCCCCGCCACTCCTCTCTCGCTCTGTCGTCCCCGCCACTCCTCTCTCGCTCTGTCGTCCCCGCCACTCCTCTCTCGCTCTGTCGTCCCCGCCACTCCTCTGTCGTCCCCGCCACTCCTCTGTCGTCCCCGCCACTCCTCTCTCGCTCTGTCGTCCCCGCCACTCCTCTCTCGCTCTGTCGTCCCCGCCACTCCTCTCTCGCTCTGTCGTACCCGCCACTCCTCTCTCGCTCTGTCGTACCCGCCACTCCTCTCTCGCTCTGTCGTACCCGCCACTCCTCTCTCGCTCTGTCGTCCCCGCCACTCCTCTCTCGCTCTGTCGTCACCCGTGTCAGGGTCTGAGTGGCGCTGGCACCAGAGTGCTGATGTGTTGGCAGAAAGGTGATGACAGTAGTCACCTTTGACAGACTTGTGTGTATGTGGACTAATGATAACAGGGTCCTGGTCGGTCCTCAGAGAAAATAAGACTCAAAGTTGATTAACGCCGCTGCTATAACAACGACCGCTCTGAGTGACAGCTAGTGTTAAATGCCTGTCTTGCCACAGACTGAGCTCTCTCTCTCGCTCTGTCCCCCACCCGCTCTCTCTCGCTCGCTCTGTCCCCCACCCGCTCTCTCTCGCTCGCTCTGTCCCCCACCCGCTCTCGCTCGCTCTGTCCCCCACCCGCTCTCTCTCGCTCGCTCTCTCTCGCTCTGTCCCCCACCCGTTCTGTCCCCCACCCGCTCTCTCTCTCTTGCTCTGTCCCCCACCCGTTCTGTCCCCCACCCGCTCTCTCTCTCTTGCTCTGTCCCCCACCCGCTCTGTCCCCCACCCGCTCTGTCCCCCACCCGCTCTCTCTCTTGCTCTGTCCCTCGCTCTCGCTCTGTCCCCCACCCGCTCTGTCCCCCACCCGCTCTCTCTCTCTTGCTCTGTCCCCCACCCGCTCTGTCCCCCACCCGCTCTCTCTCTCTTGCTCTGTCCCCCAACCGCTCTGTCCCCCACCCGCTCTCTCGCTCTGTCCCCCACCCTCTCTCTCGCTCTGTCCCCCACCCTCTCGCTCTGTCCCCACCCGCTCTCTCGCTCTGTCCCCCACCCGCTCTCTCTCGCTCTGACCCCCACCCGCTCTCTCTTGCTCTGTCCCCCACCCGCTCTCTCTTGCTCTGTCCCCCACCCGCTCTCTCTTGCTCTGTCCCCCACCCGCTCTCTCTTGCTCTGTCCCCCACCCGCTCTCTCTTGCTCTGTCCCCCACCCGCTCTCTCTTGTTCTGTCCCCCACCCGCTCTCTCTTGTTCTGTCCCCCACCCGCTCTCTCGCTCTGTCCCCCACCTGCTCTGTCCCCCACCCGCTCTCTCGCTCTGTCCCCCACCCGCTCTTCTCGCTCTCTCTCGCTCTGTCCCCCACCCGCTCTGTCCCCCACCCGCTCTCTCGCTCTTTTATTTCAGGTCATGAGACATGGAACCAAAACCTGTTGCGTTTATATTTTTGTTCAGGTCTATAAGGTGTACACTGTCTAGACCCTTCAAATATGCAAATTCAGGAAGTGGATTTAGGGGTGTGTTAAGCAGAGCACTGTCAGATACTGTGTTATATTAAAATATGTTACATGCCACTCTGATATGTAAAACAACTAATCATGACAGCTCTGTTCATGACATTGCTATCTACAACGTTTGCCTATACTGAACGTGGCCCCACTCTCTCTGTAAGGTGGACGACATGTTCTGTTGCCATGCTCAACTCATCTTTCCTCAACTCCTGCCTGTTCTGTGTCTACAGCTCAGCTCTCCTCAAAACTCCTGCCTGTTCTGTCTCCAGTGACCCAGTGTGATGTAAGAGCATGTTCCTGGTAACTCCTGTCTGTGCCCTCGCAGCAGGAAGCCCCACTTCTCTCCTCACAATGAGGGCCTTACATAAGTGTGCTATATTAAAGGCAGCAGCCCAGCAGACCTTTCCTTCACTCATGTGTTCATTGTCTTCTCTGAGTGATCGAGAAGGCTGCTCTTTACAGGGCCAAGGCTGAATACGACCTGAGCGAGCTCATTCGTGGTACTGGATCGTACCTGCACAATAGACAAAGGTCAGTAAGTCAGGGCTAGTGACCTCTCTCTCTTCCACTTCCTGTGGGTTGCCCTGCTTCCTGGTCGCCGGTGGGCCCTGTGGCAGTCGCTTGGTCACATGACAGCGTGCTTATGGTGACGACCACCTGGTTTCCCCCTGCCAGGGCCTGTGTGCCCTGAACCGTTCTCTCACCCCTCTCCTCTCCCTCTCCTCCTCTCCCATGCATTAACAGTTACAGGATGCTACAGTAGTGAAAGGACAGTGCTGGTGGTTAGCTTGTGTACTATCCTTTATGGAGTCCAGAGCTGTCATAAGGCCCAGAGCTGTCATAAGGCCCAGAGCTGTCATAAGGCCCAGAGCTGTCATAAGGCCCAGAGCTGTCATAAGGCCCAGAGCTGTCATAAGGCCCAGAGCTGTCATAAGGCCCAGAGCTGTCATAAGGCCCAGAGCTGTCATAAGGCCCAGAGCTGTCATAAGGCCCAGAGCTGTCATAAGGCCCAGAGCTGTCATAAGGCCCAGAGCTGTCATAAGGCCCAGAGCTGTCATAAGGCCCAGAGCTGTCATAAGGCCCAGAGCTGTCATAAGGCCCAGAGCTGTCATAAGGCCCAGAGCTGTCACCCTAAGGCCAATACTTTTTTGATTACTAGATGATTTCATACATGTTATTTCATAGTTTGGATGTCATCATTATTATTCTACAATGTAGAAAATAATAAAAATAAAAAATCCTTGAATGAGTAGGTGTGTATGTATGAAGTCGGAAGTTTACATTCACTAAGGTTGGAGTCATTAACTCGTTTTTCAACCACTCCACAAATTTCATGTTAATTAACAAACTATAGTTTTGGCAAGTCGGGTAGGACATCTACTTTGTGCATGCATGACACAAGTAATTTTTCCAACAATTGTTTACAGACAGATTATTTCACTTATAATTCACTGTATCACAATTCCAGTGTGTCAGAAGTTTACATACACTAAGTTGACTGTGCCTTTAAACAGCTTGGAAAAGTCCAGAAAATTATATCATGGCTTTAGAAACTTCTGATAGGCAAATTGACATAATTTGAGTCAATTGGAGGTGTACCTGTGGATGCATTTCAAGGCCTACCTTCAAACTCAGTGCCTCTTTGCTTGACATCAAGGGAAAATCCAAATAAATCAGACCTCAGAAATAAACTGTAGACCTCCAAGTCTGGTTCATCCTTGGGAGCAATTTCCAAATGCCTGAAGGTACCACTTTCATCTGTACAAACAACAGTACCCAAGTATAACCACCATGGGACCACGATGGCGTCATACCGCTCAGGAAGGAGACGCGTTCTGTCTCCTAGAGATGACCGTGCTTTGGTGTGAAAAGTGCCTATCAATCCCAGAACAACAGCAAAGGACCTTGTGAAGATGCTGGAGGAAACGGGTACAAAAGTATCTATATCCACAGTAAAACGAGTCCTATATCGACATAACCTGAAAGGCTGCTCAGCAAGGAAGAAGCCACTGCTCCAAAACCGCCATAAAAAAGCCAGACTACGGTTTGCAACTGCACATGGGGACAAAGATGATACTTTTTGGAGAAATGTCCTCTGGTCTGATGAAACAAAAATGGAACTGTTTGGCCATAATGACCATCATTATGTTTGGAGGAAAAGGGGGAGGCTTTCAAGCCGAAGAACACCATCCCAACCGTGAAGCACGGGGGTGGCAGCATCATGTTGTGGAGGTGCTTTGCTGCAGGAGGGACTGGTGCACTTCACAAAATAGATGGCATTATGAGGAAGAACAATTATGTGGATATATTGAAGCAACATCTCAAGACATCAGTCAGTAAGTTAAAGCTTGGTCGCAAAGGAGTCTTCCAAGTGGACAATGACCCCAAGCATACTTCCAAAGCTGTGGCAAAATGGCTTAAGGACACCAAAGGATTGGAGTGGCCATCACAAAGCCCTGACCTCAATCCCATAGACAATTTGTGGGCAGAACTGAAATTTTTTGTGCGAGCAAGGAGGCCTACAAACCTGACTCAGTTACACCAGCTCTGTCAGGAAGAATGGGCCAAAATTCACCAAACTTATTGTGGGATGCTTGTGGAAGGCTACCTGAAACATTTGACCCAAGTTAAACAATTTAAAGGCAATACCCTCAATTATCATTTGGTAGCATGTAAACTTCTGGGAATGTGATGAAAGAAATAAAAGCTGAAATAAATAATTATCTCTACTAGTATTCTGACATTTCACATTCTTAAAATAAAGTGGTGATCCTAACTGACCTAAGACGAGGAATTTTTACTCGGATTAAATGTCAGGAATTGTGAAGAATTAAGTTTAAATGTATTTGGCTAAGGTGTATGTAAACTTCCAACTGCAACTGTGTGTGTGTGTGTGTGTGTGTGTGTTGTACATACACACACACACACACACACACATACCAGCCTAAAACTTTTGCACAGTATTTTATATATATATATATATATATATGGGGCCATACCATCACTTCCAGGACTCCTTGTTCTTCTTTACGTTGAAGATAGTTCTTGCACAGGATATGTATATGTATGTATGTATGTATGTATGTATTTATATATATATATATATATATATATTTCAGCAGTGTTTATTTTCAGCAGTGTTTATTTTCAGTAAACTTAACATGTGTAAGTATTTGTATGAACATAACAAGATTCAACAACTGAGACAAACTGAACAAGTTCCACTGACATGTGACTAACAGAAATGGAATAATGTGTCCCTGAACAAAGGGGGGTCAAAATCAAGGTAACAGTCAGTATCTGGTGTGGCCACCAGCTGCATTAAGTACTGCAGTACATCTCCTCCTAATGGACTGCACCAGATTTGCCAGTTCTTGCTGTGAGATGTTACCCCTCTTCCACCAAGGCACCTGCAAGTTCCTGGACATTTCTGGGGGGGAATTGGCCTCAGCCCTCACCCTCCGATCCAACAGGTCTCAGACGTGCTCAATGGGATTGAGATCCGGGCTCTTTGCTGGCCATGGCAGAACACTGACATTCCTGTCTTGCAGGAAATCACACACAGAACGAGCAGTATGGCTGTTGGCATTGACATGCTGGATGGTCATGTCAGGATGAGCCTGCAGGAAGGGTACCACATTTTTTTTGCATTTGTTTTCTATTTCACCTTTTATTTAACCAGGTAGGCCAGTTGAGAACACCTTTATTTCACCAGGTAGGCCAGTTGAGAACACCTTTATTTAACCAGGTAGGCCAGTTGAGAACACCTTTATTTCACCAGGTAGGCCAGTTGAGAACACCTTTATTTCACCAGGTAGGCCAGTTGAGAACACCTTTATTTCACCAGGTAGGCCAGTTGAGAACACCTTTATTTCACCAGGTAGGCCAGTTGAGAACACCTTTATTTCACCAGGTAGGCCAGTTGAGAACTAGTTCTCATTTACAACAGTTACACATGGAATAAAGAAACGTACAGTCAATAACACAATAGAAAAATCTATATACAGTGTGTGCAAATGAGGGAAGATAAGAGAGATAAGGCAATCAATAGGCCACAGTGGCGAAGTAATTACAATTTAGCAATTAAACACTGGAGTGATAGATATGCAGAAGATGACTCTGCAAGTAGAGATACTGGGGTGCAAAGGAGCAATATATATACATACACACACACACACACACACACACACACACACACACACAGTGGGGAGAACAAGTATTTGATACACTGCCAATTTTGCAGGTTTTCCTACTTACAAAGCATGTAGAGGTCAAATTTTTTATCATAGGTACACTTCAACTGTGAGAGACGGAATCTAAAACAAAAATTCAGAAAATCACATTGTATTATTTTTAGTTCATTTGCATTTTATTGCATGACATAAGTATTTGATAAATCAGAAAAGCAGAACTTAATATTTGGTACAGAAACCTTTGTTTGCAATTACAGAGATCATACATTTCCTGTAGTTCTTGACCAGGTTTGCACACACTGCAGCAGGGATTTTGGCCCACTCCTCCATGCAGACTTTCTCCAGATCCTTCAGGTTTCGGGGCTGTCGCTGGGCAATATAGACTTTCAGCTCCCTCCAAAGATTTTCTATTGGGTTCAGGTCTGGAGACTGGCTAGGCCACTCCAGGACCTTGAGATGCTTCTTACGGAGCCACTCCTTAGTTGCCCTGGCTGTGTGTTTCGGGTCGTTGTCATGCTGGAAGACCCAGCCATGACCCATCTTCAATACTCTTACTGAGGGAAGGAGGTTGTTGGCCAAGATCTCGTGATACATGGCCCCATCCATCCTGGACATGCGCTGGCTTGAGCAGGGGGACCTTGCGTGTGCTGCAGGATTTTAATCCATGACGGCGTAGTGTGTTACTAATGGTTTTCTTTGAGACTGTGGTCCCAGCTCTCTTCGGGTCATTGACCAGGTCTTGCCGTGTAGTTCTGGGCTGATCCCTCACCTTCCTCGTGATCAATGATGCCCCACGAGGCGAGATCTTGCATGGAGCCCCAGACCGAGGGTGATTGACCGTCATCTTGAACTTCTTCCATTTTCTAATATAATTGCGCCAACAGTTGTTGCCTTCTCACCAAGCTGCTTGCCTATTGTCCTGTAGCCCATCCCAGCCTTGTGCAGGTCTACAATTTTTATCCCTGATGTCCTTACACAGCTCTCTGGTCGTGGAGAGGTTGGAGTCTGTTTGATTGAGTGTGTGGACAGGTGTCTTTTATACAGGTAACGAGTTCAAACAGGTGCAGTTAATACAGGTAATGAGTGGAGAACAGGAGGGCTTCTTAAAGAAAAACGAACAGGTCTGTGAGAGCCGGTTTTCTACCAATTCTGAGCTGATGGCACTGCAGGACATCTTCCGATTGCGAAGTAAAGTGATGATGTCTTTCATCTGCTGCAGTTAGTTTCCTTGGCCGACCACTGCGTCTACGGTCCTCAACGTTGACGGTTTCTTTGTGCTTCTTCAAAAGATCTTGGACAGCACATCTGGAAATCCCTGTCTGCCTTAATGTCTGCCTGGGAGAGACCTTGCTGATGTAGAATAACTACCTTGTGTCTGCCTGGGAGAGACCTTGTTGATGCAGTATAACTACCTTGTGTCTTGTTGCTGTGCTCAGTCTTGCCACAGTTCGGCCGCCAGCCGAACTGATGCATGCTGACTCCTTTTATTGAGCAGCTTCTCCTCAGCCTACTTCTACTTTCTCCTCACAACCTCCCTCTCTCTCCTCACATCCCCTCTCTCTCCTCTCCCTTCCCCCTGCTTCTCTTAGTCTTTCCCTACCCCCTCCAATCCTCACTGTCCTCCATGCCAGGCAAACTGATGTGGAAAATAAAATTTTGCATATAGCTGCTGGAAAGCTGAGTTTGTCCATGTAGGGAAATCATGGTTAGCTGTGGTGAAATGTGTGTGTACTGTAGGGTGTTTGATGAAAGAAGACAGAACAGAATATAATTTTAGTCTCCTGCTGGGGGCTTTGCATTTAGACATAAGGGAGGGGGGGGGGGGGTCACAGTGTGTTGCCATGGCAACAAATTCTAATTAGTCCGTACAGAATGGGACTACTTCTCTTGCTGTGGCCCTGTCTCTGGAGCACAGTTTTCTGCTCAGCCTACTTACTCATGGGAGCAGGGATACACTGGGATCACATCCAGCACTCCAGGGCTTCAGACTAGACCACAAGTCAAGCTACAGGTACAAGGACCGGATGGGTCAGACACTGCCGTCAATAACTCCATTCAAATGCATTCATTAATTTTTACTCCGTGGAACACAGTGTGCACTGAGGCTGCGCTGGAGCCCCCGCGGAGAGGAGGCTGCGCTGGAGCCCCCGCAGAGAGGAGGCTGCGCTGGAGCCCCCGCAGAGAGGAGGCTGCTCTGGAGCCCCCGCAGAGAGGAGGCTGCTCTGGAGCCCCCGCAGAGAGGAGGCTGCTCTGGAGCCCCCGCAGAGAGGAGGCTGCTCTGGAGCCCCCGCAGAGAGGAGGCTGCTCTGGAGCCCCCGCAGAGAGGAGGCTGCTCTGGAGCCCCCGCAGAGAGGAGGCTGCTCTGGAGCCCCCGCAGAGAGGAGGCTGCTCTGGAGCCCCCGCAGAGAGGAGGCTGCTCTGGAGCCCCCGCAGAGAGGAGGCTGCTCTGGAGCCCCCGCAGAGAGGAGGCTGCTCTGGAGCCCCCGCAGAGAGGAGGCTGCTCTGGAGCCCCCGCAGAGAGGAATTAGACCTCTGAGCTATTCCTTTGTCAGTGACAACTCCGGAGTCCACATACACAACATCTGTCCCTCACACTGAATGGGGATGGAATGCAACGTGAAGGGGCTGTAGCCCCACACTAGTCCTGTTCTCCCCTTTTTCTCAGAAATCCCCTGCTTTACCATCTGCTAGCAGTTCATGGACTCAAATGGCACACTATCCCCTACATCGTGCTGCACACCTTTTAGGGAGTATGGTACCATTTGGGACCATGACTTTCATCCATCTCTCCCAATACAAAATGTTTTGCCAGTGTGGTAAATTAATTGGCCTATTTTAATAACGTCTAAATTCTGTATACCCCCCCCCCCCCCCACCCCGACTGTTGATAGGTTGTTTCTGGTTCCCTCCAGTCAGTTCATATTAGATTCCATCCCCTGAATCTCTCCCAATACGTCATGTTTGCTACTTTTCTCAATGTAATTACCTCTACTGTTCTGTGACTCAAATCGAAATGATGCGTGGAAGTGTTTTAATAGCTTGGTTCTTCTTCTCACATTAGACTCATTCCGTCCCATAGCGACATGAATCATTATCTCTCCCAATACGTCAGGTTTTTCCAGTGTTGGAAATTAATTAGGGTCTATTAGTAACTCTACCTTAAGCCTGTTTCCTTTTTAGTGTTGATGGGTTCTTGTGTTCGCTCCAGTCAGTAGCTATAAATCAATGCAGTGTCTACATTTTACAGCAGATGTGGGATTACTTGGATATTTAGCTTGAGGATCTTGAGGTGTGTTTTGATGCTTGTGTTCTTTCTCATAAACCCATGTTTACTATAGATGTGGTATTGGTGTATATTGCTTGAGGTGTGTTTGATGCTTCTATTCCTTGTGAACTCTTTGAAAGCAGTGTTGATTTATTAGGGAAGTTCCCAGAACATGTTGCGTCTTGCTGGGGCTGGGCGATATAGCCTAACTTATGGGTGATTCATGATATACATTACCAGTCAAAAGTTTGGCCACTTACTCATTCAAGGGTTTTTCTTTATTTGTTCAATTTTCTACATTGTAGGATAATAGTGAAGACATCAAAACCTTATGAAATAACACATATGGAATCATGTAGTAACCAACAAAGTGTTCAACAAATCAAAATATATTTGAGGTTCTTCAAAGTAGCCAGCCTTTGCCTTGATGACAGCTTTGCACTCTTGGTATTCTCTCAACCAGCTTCATGAGGTAGTCACCTGGAATGCATTTCAATTAACAGGTGTGCCTTTTTAAGTTAATTTGTTGAATTTATTTCCTTAATGTGTTTGAGCCAATTAGATGTGTTGTGACAAGGTAGGGGTGGTATACAGAAGATAGCCCTATTTGGTAAAAGAGTCCATATTATGGCAAGAACAGCTCAAATAAGCAAAGAGAAACGACAGTCCATTACTTTAAGACATGAAGGTCAGTCAATACTGAAAATTTCAAGAACTTTGGAAGTTTCTTCAATTGCAGTTGCAAAAACCATCAAGCGCTCTCATGAGGACCGCCACAGGAAAGGAAGACCCAGAGTTGCCTCTGCTGCAGAGGCTACGTTCATCAACCATAAGAGCCAGCCTTCCACAACCATAAGACCCACTAATTATTTTATCAAAATAGTTGAACCTGCTTTTTTTGTGTGCAGTAATCACTGATCTGGCTTTCAAGTCTATGAACATACCCTTTTATTGTTACAAATGTAACTAGAACCATGCAAAATGCACATTCACTAATAAGGATCACTTCTTGTTGAAAAGTAACACAGGTCTCATCAACAATCTCTCAAGCCCACGTGCTAATGATTAGCCTGCTAATCTTTATATTTCAAGTTTAGCTAACAAGGATCTATTTGCTAGCTAACAAGGATCTATTTGCTAGCTAACAAGGATCTATTTGCTAGCTAACAATGATCTATTTGCTAGCTAACAAGGATCTATTTGCTAGCTAACAAGGATCTATTTGCTAGCTAACAAGGATCTATTTGCTAGCTAACAAGGATCTATTTGCTAGCTGACAAGGATCTATTTGCTAGCTGACAAGAGAAAACAGTTGAATTGTTATGAACCCACCCTTCTGTCCGTTTCCAGCTGTTTGAACAGCATGCTGAAAACCATAGATATTATAAGTCTCTATCGGGCCTCTTCATTTCAGCTATCTCATACCTCTCGTCCCCTTCAGCTATCTCGTACCTCTCGTCCCCTTCAGCTATCTCGTACCTCTCGTCCCCTTCAGCTATCTCGTACCTCTCGTCCCCTTCAGCTATCTCGTACCTCTCGTCCCCTTCAGCTCTCTGTTACTCTTTTCTGCCGTAATATTCCTCAATAAAATAAACTGAGAACATGTAACAGTGTGTGGGTATCCATTTCTCTCAGATGACTCACTCCCCAGACCTTACTGACTGTTCCCTCCTCTCCCCAGACCTTACTGACTGTCCCCTCCTCTCCCCAGACCTTACTGACTGTCCCCTCCTCTCCCCAGACCTTACTGACTGTCCCCTCCTCTCTCCAGACCTTACTGACTGTTCCCTCCTCTCTCCAGACCTTACTGACTGTTCCCCCCTCTCCCCAGACCTTACTGACTCTCCCCAGACCTTACTGACTCTCCCCAGACCTTACTGACTCTCCCCAGACCTTACTGACTCTCCCCAGACCTTACTGACTCTCCCCAGAACTTACTGACTCTCCCCAGAACTTACTGACTGTCCCCTTCTCTCCCCAGACCTCCCCTGCCAGAGAGCACCATGGAGAAGATGAAGCGGTTTAGGAGGAGGCTGTCCCAGACTCTGAGAGGGAGTCAGACCATCGATGAGTCTCTGTCTGAACTGGCTGAACAGAAAACTATAGAGGAGAACGGCATCAAGGACAGCGGTGAGGGTGTGTGTGTGTGTTGGGGGGGGCTATATGTAGCCTGCGAGGCATCAAAACAAAGATAATTAACCAGCTATGTCACACTATCTCTCAGCTGGTATTAAGCCTTCCAGGGATAGTCTGGTGTTGTCGTTGGCTGCCGTGGCGTTGCTATGGTGCTGGCTTGTCAGGGTCTCGAACGTTCTAGAGTTTCCATGACATTGCCACAGTGACTTAGAGGACTCTGTGAAAGCAGCTGTTCATCTTGAAACACATTTCTCTCCTCGTTCTGTCTCTCTCTCTGTCTTTCATCACCAGGCTTTATCAGTGTTTTTCCCAGCTCCCCTCTCCTCTCTTTTCTTCAACAGCTATTCTCTCCTTTTAACCAGCTCCCCTCTCCTTTCCTCTCTTCTTCTCTCCTTTTTAACCAGCTCCCCTCTCCTTTCCTCTCTTCTTCTCTCCTTTTAACCAGCTCCCCTCTCCTTTCCTCTCTTCTTCTCTCCTTTTTAACCAGCTCCCCTCTCCTTTCCTCTCTTCTTCTCTCCTTTTAACCAGCTCCCCTCTCCTTTCCTCTCTTCTTCTCTCCTTTTAACCAGCTCCCCTCTCCTTTCCTCTCTTCTTCTCTCCTTTTAACCAGCTCCCCTCTCCTTTCCTCTCTTCTTCTCTCCTTTTAACCAGCTCCCCTCTCCTTTCCTCTCTTCTTCTCTCCTTTTAACCAGCTCCCCTCTCCTTTCCTCTCTTCTTCTCTCCTTTAACCAGCTCCCCTCTCCTTTCCTCTCGTCTTCTCTCCTTTTAACCAGCTCCCCTCTCCTTTCCTCTCGTCTTCTCTCCTTTTAACCAGCTCCCCTCTCCTTTCCTCTCTTCTTCTCTCCTTTTAACCAGCTCCCCTCTCCTTTCCTCTCGTCTTCTCTCCTTTTAACCAGCTCCCCTCTCCTTTCCTCTCGTCTTCTCTCCTTTTAACCAGCTCCCCTCTCCTTTCCTCTCGTCTTCTCTCCTTTTAACCAGCTCCCCTCTCCTTTCCTCTCGTCTTCTCTCCTTTTAACCAGCTCCCCTCTCCTTTCCTCTCTTCTTCTCTCCTTTTAACCAGCTCCCCTCTCCTTTCCTCTCTTCTTCTCTGTAGGTATTCTGGGCGGTAGGTAGCCTAGTGTTTAGAGCATTGGTCTAGTAACTGAAAGGTTGCTAGATTGAATCCCCGAGCTGACAAGATAAAAATCTGTCGTTTTGCCCCTGAACAAGGCAGTTAACCCACTGTTCCTAGGCCGTAATTGAAAATAAGAATTTGTTCTTAACTGACTTGCCTAGTTAAATAAAAGGTAAAACAACATTTAAATAATTCGATCAGCTCATCCATGTTTTTTAAAGGACTTTTAAACTCCAAATCTGCCCTGACTGTTCCCTGCTCCTGAATAGGGACAGATTAGGTGTGTGTGTGTGGTGTGATATTAAAGGTGTGTGTGTGTGTGGTGTGATATTAATGGTGTGTGTGTGTGTGTGTGTGTGTGTGTGTAGGAGGAGGATTTACGTGTGTTCTTCTGCAGAGGGGATTGTGTTGCGGCAGACTGCTGTGTGTTTGCCAGTATAAGTCCAGGAGACAGAATGGTCAGATGAGTAGAGATGGTGTGATGGGTATGAGTCCTAATACCCTTAATATGATCTATATAACACAACACTGCAGTAGTAGTGGAATAAGTGTGTGTGTGTGTTATCCAGTAACGATGTAGGAAGGAGAGTGTTAGGTCATCTGTTGTTTTGAGAGACGTTCTGTTTTCTCTCTGATGTTCTTCTTTCATCTTAATCCCGTTAGAGAGAGAACTCTCTTTCTCTTGGTATTGATGTCCACACACAAGGCCTAATAATCCCTCTTTGATCTTAATCCCGTTAGAGAGAGAACTCTCTTTCTCTTGGTATTGATGTCCACACACAAGGCCTAATAATCCCTCTTTGATCTTAATCCCGTTAGAGAGAGAACTCTCTTTCTCTTGGTATTGATGTCCACACACAAGTCCTAATAATCCCTCTTTGATTTACACCTAACAGTGTTTCCCCTAAGAGGTTTTTTCCAGCAGGACTTTTCTTTAGTGGCAGCCATGTTTTAGCAGCGGTGGTGCGCTGAAGTGCATATAGAGGATTACATTACCTGACAATATGCCTCGTTTTAGGCCT
>NC_034195.2:49562547-49575047 GCF_002021735.2 Oncorhynchus kisutch
CCGCTCTCCCCCTCCTCTCTCTGTTTCATACCTCTCGTCCCGCTCTCCCCCTCCTCTCTCTGTTTCATACCTCTCTTCCCTCTCTCCCTCTCCTCTCTCTGTTTCATACCTCTCGTCCCTCTCTCCCCCTCCTCTCTCCTCTCTCTGTTTCATACCTCTCGTCCCACTCTCCCCCTCCTCTCTCCTCTCTCTGTTTCGTCCCACTCTCCCCCTCCTCTCTCCTCTCTCTGTTTCGTCCCACTCTCCCCCTCCTCTCTCCTCTCTCTGTTTCGTCCCACTCTCCCCCTCCTCTCTCCTCTCTCTGTTTCATACCTCTCGTCCCTCTCTCCCCCTCCTCTCTCCTCTCTCTGTTTCATACCTCTCGTCCCTCTCTCCCCCTCCTCTCTCCTCTCTCTGTTTCATACCTCTCGTCCCACTCTCCCCCTCCTCTCTCCTCTCTCTGTTTCATACCTCTCGTCCCTCTCTCCCCCTCCTCTCTCCTCTCTCTGTTTCATACCTCTCGTCCCACTCTCCCCCTCCTCTCTCCTCTCTCTGTTTCATACCTCTCGTCCCACTCTCCCCCTCCTCTCTCTGTTTCATACCTCTCGTCCCGCTCTCCCCCTCCTCTCTCTGTTTCATACCTCTCGTCCCGCTCTCCCCCTCCTCTCTCTGTTTCATACCTCTCGTCCCGCTCTCCCCCTCCTCTCTCTGTTTCATACCTCTCGTCCCGCTCTCCCCCTCCTCTCTCTGTTTCATACCTCTCGTCCCGCTCTCCCCCTCCTCTCTCTGTTTCATACCTCTCGTCCCGCTCTCCCCCTCCTCTCTCTGTTTCATACCTCTCGTCCCGCTCTCCCCCTCCTCTCTCTGTTTCATACCTCTCGTCCCGCTCTCCCCCTCCTCTCTCTGTTTCATACCTCTCGTCCCGCTCTCTCCCTCCTCTCTCTGTTTCATGCCTCTCGTCCCGCTCTCCCCCTCCTCTCTCTGTTTCATACCTCTCGTCCCGCTCTCCCCCTCCTCTCTCCTCTCTCACTCGCTCTCTCCTCTCTCACTCGCTCTCTCTGCTCTCTCCTCTCTCACTCGCTCTCTCACTCGCTTTCTGCTCTCTCCTCTGTCACTCGCTCTCTCCTCTCTCACTCGCTCTCTCCTCTCTCACTCGCTCTCTCTCTGCTCTCTCCTCTCTCACTCGCTCTCTCCTCTCTCACTCGCTCTCTCTGCTCTCTCCTCTCTCACTCGCTCTCTGCTCTCTCCTCTCTCACTCGCTCTCTGCCTCGCTCTCTCCTCTCTCACTCGCTCTCTCCTCTCTCACTCGCTCTCTCCTCTCTCTCTCTGCTCTCTCCTCTCTCACTCGCTCTCTCCTCTCTCTCTCTCTCCCCCTCCTCTCTCTCTCCTCTCTCTCTCTTTCATACCTCTCGTCCCATTCTCCCCCTCCTCTCTCTCTGTTTTGTCCCACTCTCCCCCTCTCTCCTCTCTTAGACATCGTCCATGAGAATATGAAGATGGGTTCTGATGGAGAGAGTGACCAGGCATCAGGGACCAGCTCAGATGAGGTTCAGTCTCCCACAGGGGTGTGTCTGAGGAACAGGGGCAACCGACGCATCTCTGCAGAGGTACGTCTAGCTCACGGTCTGACCCACCTTCATCAGAGGTACGTCTAGCTCACGGTCTGACCCACCTTCATCAGAGGTACGTCATCAGAGGTACGACAATGGAAGTTTAGGGGGGAGATCCATTTTTATTAAACCAGGTGAAAATAAGTTTTGGCGTGTAACAGATTTCTATTCAACTTCCACTGTCCTCCATGAGTGACTTGCTATCTCTCTCACATGCATTTCATTCCTCACCTCACGTACCCGTGGTCACATACACTCACTGGCCAGTTAATTAGGTACACCCCCCCCCCCCCCCCACCATTCTCAGGAATGAATGGCTCCTACAGGCAGTGAGTCATGTGACCATGGTTTGCTATATAAAGCAGGAAGACCGGCATGGAGACATTCAGTTACTGGATTGGGCAAAACGAGGGCCCTAAGTGACTTTGAGCGCGGAATGATTGTCGGTGCCAGGCACGCTGGATCCAATGTCTCAGAAACGTCTCCTGGGCTTCTTACACACGACAGTGACTAGTGTTTTCTGAGAATCCAGTCGGCAGCAGTCCTGTGAGAGTGAAAACAGCTTGTTGATGAGAGAGGTTGAAGGAGAAGGGCAAGAATTGTGCAAGATAATCAGCGATCCACAAACAGACAAATTCAGGCTATTCTAGAGGCAAGGGGGAGGTCTGACCCAGTACTAGCTGTGTGTACCTAATAAAGTGTCCGGTGAAGAGGTGACTCCGGGATGCTGGCCTTCTGGGCAGAGTTGCAAAGAAAAAGCCATATTTCAGACAGGCCAATAAAAAGATTAAGATGGGCAAAAGAACACAGACACTGGACAGAGGAACTCTGAGTCCGGAGTCGCCTCTTCATTGTTGACGTTGAGCCTGGTGTTTTGCGGGTACTATTTAATGAAGCTTCCAGTTGAGAACTTGTGAGGCGTCTGTTTCTCAAACTATACTGGTTAAACTCGACACTCTAATGTACTTGTCCTCTTGCTCCATTGTGCACCGGGGCCTCCCACTCCTCTTTTTATTCTAGTTAGAGCAACTTTGAGCTGTTCTGTGAAAGGATTAGTACACAGCGTTGTACGAGGTCTTCAGTTTCTTGAGAATATCTCGCATGGAAATAGCCTTCATTTCTCAGAACAAGTATAAACTGAAGAGTTTCAGAAGAAAGTTATTTGTTTCTGGCCATTTTGAGCCTGTAATCAAACCCACAAATGCTGATGCTCCAGATACTCAACTAGTCAGTTTTATTGCTTATTTAATCAGAACAAAAGTTTTCAGCTTTGTTAATATAATTGCAAAAGGGTTTCCTAATGATCAATTAGCCTTTTTAAAATGACAAACTTGGATTAGCTAACACAACATGCCATTGAAACATAGGAGTGATGGTTGCTGATAATGGGCCTCTGTACGCCTATGTAGATATTCCTTAAAAAATCTGCCATTTCCAGCTACAAGAGTCATTTACAACATTAACAATGTCTACGGTATATTTCTGAACATTTTAATGGACAAATGTGCTTTTCTTTCACAAACAAGGACATTTCTAAGTGACCCCAAACTTTTGAACGTGTGTGCGTGCGTGCGTGCGCTCACACACTCTACTTGTCAAAGGTTCTAGAACACCTAGTCATTCCAGGGTTTTCTTTATTTTTACTATTTTCTACATTGTAGAATAATAGTGAAGACATTAAAACTATGAAATAACACATATGGAATCCTGTAGTAACCAGAAAAGTGTTAAACAAATCAAAATATATTTGAGATTCGTCAAATAGCCACCCTTTGTGCAAAGCTGTCATCAAGGCAATCTTGGCATTCTCTCAACCATCTTCACCTGGAATGCTTTTCCAACTGTCTTGAAGGAGTTCCCACATATGCTGAGCAATTGTTGGCTGCTTTTCCTTCACTCTGCGGTCCGAATCTTTACCGTGAAAGGCTTAATTACAAGCCCTTAACCAACAGTGCAGAAAATACTTAACAAGTAGACTAAAATTATAAATTATAATAAAAGTAACACAATAAGAATAACAATATCAAGGCTATATACAGGGGGCACCGGTATGCATGGGTACAGGTTAGTTGAGGTAATTTGTACATGTAGGTGGGGGGGAAGTGACTATACATAGGTCACAAACAAACAGCGAGTAGCAGCAGTGTACAAAAGGGAGGGTGGGGTCAATGTTAATTGTGTGGTGGCAGTTTTCTGAATTGTTCAGCAGTCTTATGGCTTGGTGGTAGAAGCTGTTGAGTCTTTTGGTCCTAGACTTGGCGCTCCGGTACCGCTTGGGTGACTGGAGTCTCTGACAATTTTATGGGCTTTCCTCTGACACGCCTATTATATAGGTCCTGGATGGCAGGAAGCTTGGCACCAGTGATGTACTGGGCCGTTTGCACTACCATCTATAGCGTCTTTCGGTCAGATGCTGAGCAGTTGCCACACCAGGCGGTGATGCAACCGTTCAGGATGCTCTCAATGGTTAGCTGTAGAACCTTTTGAGGATCTGGGGACCAATGCCAAATCTTTTCAGTCTCCTGAAGGGACATGCCCTCTTCACGACTGTCTTGGTATGTTTGGACCGTGATAGTTTGTTGGTGATGTGGACACCAAGGAACTGGAAACTCTCAACCCACTCCACTACAGCCCCATTGATGTTAATGGGGGCCTGTTCGGCCCTCCTTTTCCTGTAGTCCACAATCATCTCCTTAGTCTTGCTCACATTGAGGGAGAGGTTGTTGCCTCCTCCTTCTAGGCTGTCTCATAGTTATCGGTCATCAGGCCTACCACTGTTGTGGCATCAGCAAACTTAATGATGGTGTTGGAGTCATGGGTGAACAGGGAATACAGGAGGGGACTAAGTACACAAGCCTTGAGGGGCCCCAGGATCATTGTGGCAGACGTGTTGTTGTCTACTTTTACCACCTGGGGGTGGCCCTTCAGGAAGTCCAGGATCCAGTTGCAAAGGGAGGTATTTTGTTCCAGAGTCCTTAGTGATGAGCTTCGTGGGCACCAGGGTGTTGAACGCTGAGCTGTAGTCAATGAACAGCATTCTCACATAGGTGTTGCTTTTGTCCAAGTGGGAAAGGGCAGTGTGGAGTGCGATTGAGATTGTGTCATCTGTGGATCTGTTGGGGCGATTGGAGTGGGTCTAGGGAGTCCGGGAGGATGCTGTTGATGTGAGCCATGACCAGAATTTCAAAGCACTTCATGGCTACCGACATGAGTGCCACGGGTCGGTAATCATTTAGGCAGGTTACCTTTGTTCCTTGGGCACAGGGACTATGGTGGTCTGCTTGAAACAGGTAGGTATTACAGACTCGGTCAGGGAGAGGTTTAAAATGTCAGTGATGACACTTGACAGTTGGTTCACACATGCTTTGAGTACATGTCCTGGTATTCCGTCTGGCCCAGTGGCTTTGTAAATGTTGACCTGTTTAAAAGTTTTGTTCACATCGGCTACCGATAGCGTTATCACACAGTCATCCAGAACAGCTGGTGCTCTCGTGCATGCTTCAGTGTTGCTTGCCTCAAGGCAAGGCTCTGGGCAGCTGGCGTCTGGGTTTCCCTTTGCAGTCCGTAATAGTTTTCAAGCCCTGCCACATCCGACGAGCGTCAGATTCAATCTTTAATCATGTATTGACACTTTGCTTGTTTGATATTTCGTCTGAGGGCATAGCGGGATTTCTTATAAGCGTCCGGATTAGTCTACCGCTCCTTGAAAGTGTCATCTCTAACCTTTAGCTCGATGCGGGTGTTGCCTGTAATCCATGGCTTCTGGTAGGGATATGTACGTACAGTTACTGTGGGGATGACGTCATCGATGCACTTATTGTTGAAGCCGATGACTGAGGTGGTGTATTCCTCAATGCCATTGGATGAATCCCAGAACATATTCCAGTCTGTGCTCAATGGTATTGAGATCCAGGCTCTTCGCTGGCCATGGCAGAACACTGACATTCCTGTCTTGCAGAAATCACGCACAGAACGAGCAGTATAGCTGGTGGCATTGTCATGCTGGAGGGTCATGTCAGGATGCACAGCGTTGAGATTGCCTGCAATGACAACAACCTCATTCCGATGATGCTTTGACACACCTCCCCAGACCATGACGGACCCTCCACCTCCAAATCGATCCCGCTCCAAAGTACACGCCTCTGTCTAACGCTCATTCCTTCGACGATAAACGCAAATCTGACCATCACCCCTGGTGAGACAAAACCTTGGCTCGTCAGGGAAGAGCACTTTTTTTTTCTTTCTGGTCCAGCGACGGTGGGTTTGTGCCCATAGGCAACGTTGTTGCCGGTGATGTCTGCCTTACAACACATCTGCAGTCCTCATGCCTCCTTGCAGCATGCCAAAGGCACGCTCACGCAGATGAGCAGGGACCCTGGGCATCTTTCTTTTGTTGTTTTTCAGAGTCAGTAGAAAGGCTTCTTTAGTGTCCTAAGTTTTCATAACTGTGACCTTAATTGCCTACCGTCTGTAAGCTGTTAGTGTCTTAACGACTGTTCCACAGGTGCATGTCCATTGTCTATGGTTCATTGAACAAGTATGGGAAGCAGTGTTTTTAAACCCTTTACAATGACACACACACACGCACACACACGCACACACGACAGCATCATTGTTTATCATCAAACTAGTATCCTAGTATATATATATATATATATACTAGTATAGAATCTAAATCTTACTACTGTAAATCTAGCTTTGGAAGACAAACTGTGAAGGGCATGTGATGTCCACTAGGGAAAGGGATTGGTTGTCTTCCAGAAAAGTACCGAGCAACGAGGCCTGCCTTGGGAACAACAAAACAGAAGAGAAGAACCAATGGGTGGGGTTTTTTTTCTTCACAATTGGCATTCACAACATCAAAAACCTGAAGTAAAACTTCCCACATGGTGTATATGCTTTCATATACTGTGCATATTGACACAGACCACTGCATTATCTACAGAGAGGTTTGAGTCTGCTAGAAACCTACATGTTCCTTACTGTGCATATTGACACAGACCACTGCATTATCTACAGAGGTTTGAGTCTGCTAGAAACCTACATGTTCCTTACTGTGCATATTGACACAGACCACTGCATTATCTACAGAGAGGTTTGAGTCTGCTAGAAACCTACATGTTCCTTACTGTGCATATTGACACAGACCACTGCATTATCTACAGAGAGGTTTGAGTCTGCTAGAAACCTACATGTTCCTTACTGTGCATATTGACACAGACCACTGCATTATCTACAGAGAGGTTTGAGTCTGCTAGAAACCTACATGTTCCTTACTGTGCATATTGACACAGACCACTGCATTATCTACAGAGGTTTGAGTCTGCTAGAAACCTACATGTTCCTTACTGTGCATATTGACACAGACCACTGCATTATCTACAGAGAGGTTTGAGTCTGCTAGAAACCTACATGTTCCTTACTGTGCATATTGACACAGAACACTGCATTATCTACAGAGGTTTGAGTCTGCTAGAAACCTACATGTTCCTTACTGTGCATATTGACACAGAACACTGCATTATCTACAGAGGTTTGAGTCTGCTAGAAACCTACATGTTCCTTACACAGGAATGTGAAACCCCACAAACACCTCTCTTCCTCTCTGGTTTTCTCTTTTTTTTTCTCTCTTTTCATTCACCCTCTCTTTCTCTCTATTTCTCTCTTCCAGCCTCCCTCCCCAGGGAGGGGAGGGTTGGGGAGGGTATCAAGTCAGGTCGAGTCATAAGGCTCAAGTCCAAGTCATTGGTGTCAAAGTCGAGTTGCAAGTCATCATATTTGTGACTTGAGTCCACACCTCTGCTAGTAGCCGTTCTGTCCCACTGTTCCATCAATAACTGTCAATACAGTAGACACTGCTGTACTGGGGCCTTTTTCAGCAGCACGCCTGGGGCCTTTCACACAATCCATATAACAACGCGCCTGGGCCCTATCACACGGTCCATATACCATGGCTCCTGGGCCCTATCACACAGTCCATATACCAGGGTTCCTGGAGCCTGGGCCCAATCACACGGTCCATATACCAGTGCTCCTGGAGCCTGGGCCCAATCACACGGTCCATATACCAGGGCTCCTGGAGCCCGGGCCCTATCACACGGTCCATATACCAGGGCTCCTGGAGCCTGGGCCCAATTACACGGTCCATATACCATGGTTATGGAGCCTGGGCCCCATCACACGGTCCATATACCAGGGCTCCTGGAGCCTGGGCCCTATCACACGGTCCATATTCCAGGGCTCCTGGAGCCTGGGCCCTATCACACGGTCCATATACCAGGGTTCCTGGAGCCTGGGCCCAATCACACGGTCCATATACCAGTGCTCCTGGAGCCTGGGCCCTATCACACGGTCCATATACCATGGTTATGGAGCCTGGGCCCAATCACACGGTCCATATTCCAGGGCTCCTGGAGCCTGGGCCCTATCACACGGTCCATATACCATGGTTATGGAGCCTGGTCCCTATCACACGGTCCATATACCAGGGCTCCTGGAGCCTGGGCCCAATCACACGGTCCATATACCATGGTTATGGAGCCTGGGCCCTATCACACGGTCCATATTCCAGGGCTCCTGGAGCCTGGGCCCTATCACACGGTCCATATACCATGGTTATGGAGCCTGGGCCCTATCACACGGTCCATATTCCAGGGCTCCTGGAGCCTGGGCCCTATCACACGGTCCATATTCCAGGGCTCCTGGAGCCTGGTCCCAATCACACGGTCCATATACCAGGGCTCCTGGAGCCTGGGCCCAATCACACGGTCCATATACCAGGGCTCCTGGAGCCCGGGCCCTATCACACGGTACCAGCTCTCCTCCATATACCAGCTCTCCTCCATATACCAGCTCTCCTGGTGAAGTTGCCCCTAAAGTTCAGAGGAGAATAGAACTGTATCGTCCATTCTGAATATGTATATTTTCCTTTGCCGTTACCATACAATAATGATTACAACATTATACCCACTATAACTTTTAAACAGTGGACCTGACATACTGTATGAAGGGATTCCCCGAACTCTCTGTGAGCCTCCTCTGTGTCTGCGGTCAGTCGGTTACAGTAGTATTATATAGTCCTGTAGTCTACAGAGGAAACATGGCTGTTCTGTTGTCAGTAGTATTATATTGTCCTGAAGTGGTAAGTAGACTAGAGGATACATGGCTGTTCTGGGATTACATCACTGTATGGGATTACACAATGTAATACGTTCCAGATGGGCCCCGTTGTACGGGATTAGGACCGGATGATTGGACAACTGTAGAGGGGGAAGGGGTTCAGAGGTCAGCTGACGGATACCCCCCCCCCCCCCCCCCGATATCGCTATATCGATATAGAGCCGGCAGCGGGGGGGGGGGGGGGGCAGGCAGAGGCGGCAGAGGCGGCAGCGGGGGGGGGGCAGAGCCGGCGGGGTCGATACTAGATAGTTGTTGGTTCTTTCAGCACTAGAAAGATCATGTAAAACTGACTGTCTTTTTATATGTGCTGCCTGGACGGGGTCAATCATATATTTAGACACTGGAGAAAACCATTTGATATTTCAGTGTTGCATAAACCCAGTTTCCCACTGTTACTTCAGCATTGCCTCAGAAAGGGTGGGAGTGGATTTTAAACAGCCAGAGAGATTAACATCCAGTAATCTAACCAACAGAGGAAATGCATTAAGGTGTGTGTGTGTGTGTGTGTGTGTGCACATGCTTCTATATAACAAGCCATCAAGCTCATGTTTTAGGACAGGTTTCCTCGGGGCATAAGGTCATGATCCCATGTCTGTTACACAGCCTCAAGGATACCGTTTATAACGTACACACACACACACACACACAGTACTCTCTGTTAGATAATGGAGTCCTAGGTGGGCTGTTCATGGGGCTAGAAGCATCTGTTGTAAAACAATAATAGTGTAACAACCCTGGGTTTATAAGCGTGGAAATCGACTCTGCCGCAGGAGCATGAGGAGCACGCAGAAGCAGGCTTTTGCGGCAGTCGATAGCGGGTCGGACCTCTGGTTCGAAGGTCGAGGGTTCGAGACCTGCTCCCTGCCTGTTTCATTACAATATATTCCATTTAGCAGACTCTTTTATCCCAAGCACTTAGTCATGCATGCATACATTTTACAAATGGGTGATCCCAGGAATCGAACCCAAAACCCTGGCATTACAAGTGCCATACCAACTGAGCTACCAAGAGTCCAAGGATCTCCCCCAGGATTTAGTTTAGGGTCTCCTCTACTCTGTTTAGTTTAGGGTCCGCAGTATTGGTTTAGAGTTGACTCTGTTTACCTAAGGTCTAGATTTACATTAGCATGTTACCTAGCTGTTTTCACTGTCTCTCTCTCTGTCTGTCTGTCTCTCTCTCAATTCAATTTGCTTTATTGGCATGATGTAACAATGTACATGTTGCCAAAGCTTATTTTGGATATTTACAGTATGAAAATAATAAGAATCAAAATGGTCAACGGGACAACAGTAAGAACAATAACAGTAACAACAATAACAACAGTAACAACAATAACAACAGTAACAACAATAACAACAGCAACAACAGCAGCAATAACAACAGCAACAATAACAGCAACAATAACAACAACATTAACAACAACAGTAACAGTAACAGTAACAACAGTAACAACAACAATAACAACAATAACAACAATAGCAACAATAGCAACAACAGCAACAATAACAGTAACAACAATAACAGTAACAACAATAACAACAACAATAACAGTAACAACAATAACAACAACAATAACAGTAATAACAATAACAACAGTAACAGTAATAACAATAACAACAGTAACAGCAACAACAGTAACAATAACAACAATAACAGTAACAATAACAACAGCAACAACAACAACAACAACAATTAACAACAGCAATAACAACAGTAACAACAGCAACAGTAACAACAATAACAGTAACAACAGTAACAACAGTAACAGTAACAACAGTAACCAACAGTAACAACAATAACAACAGTAACAACAGTAACAACAATAACAACAGTAACAACAGTAACAACAACAACAATAACAACAATAACAAGGGTCAAAATAACCATACATTGAACAATAACAATAAGCATACAGTAGAGGACATGTGCAGGTTGATTGGTCTGTCAGACACTGTCCCTCATCTTATGGCAGGCAGCAATGTGGTGTGCTGCCAACCCACAGCTCTCTGCGTCCTCCCCCAACAGCACGGGTATCCTACTCTCATCAGAGAGGTCTTTGAAACCTTGAATAAGGGTTTCAAATTTGGGAAAATGACACTCTCTAATTGTTTTATATTTTTGACATTTAGTCAGGAAATGCAGCTCCGTCTCAGGTTCTGCTGTTGTACAGTGGTTGCACAGCCTTTCCACTACAGGGAGCCAGGTTTTTCTGTGTCTACCCTTCTCAATGGCAAGGCTGTGCTCACTGAGCCTGTACGTTGTCAAGGTTTTTCTAAGGTTTTGATCAGTAATCATTGTCAAATAGTTAGCCACGGTGTGCTGTCGATTTATGGCCAGATAGCACTGTGCTTGTGTTTCCCAATAAGCAATGTAGTTTTGACTGTGTTGTAATTTGTTTTATTCTGATTGATTGGATGTTCTGGTCCTGAGGCTTCAGTGTGTTAGTAGAACAGGTTTGTGAACTCAGGACCAGGACCAGCTGGATGAGGGGACTCTTTTCTTTGCTCAGCTCTTGGCATTACACGGCTTGGTAATTATATGAGAGGGGGTCACTATTTTAGGTGTTTACAAAACTTAATTGCTCTTTTTTGAGTTCTTATTATTAGTGGATATTAACCTAATTCTGCCCTGCATGCATTGTTTGTAGTTTCTCTGGACATGTAGGAGAATGTTACAGAACTCAGCATGCAGGGTTTCAATGGGGTGTTTGATCCATTTGATGAAATCTTGTTTTGCAAGTGGACCCCACACCTCGCTTCCATAAAGTGCAAGTGGTTCAATGACACATTCCATTAGGTATTTCAATTTGAATTTGTTTTTTAATGGCGTAGAATGCCCTGCATGCTTTCTCTCTCAGTTCATTCACTGCCTCATTAAGGTGTCCATTTGAGATGATTTTAAACCTAAGTAAATGTAGTGTGTGCAGTACTCTATATATTTTGTACCAATTGAGAACTTTGGTCTAATTCCCTGAGATCTGGATCTTCTCTGGATAATCATTATTTTAGTCCTTTTGGGGTTTACTGCCAGGGCCCAGGTCTAGCAGTACTGCTCTAGCAGGTCCAGGCTCTGCTGTAGGCCATGTGCTGTGGGTGACAGCAGGCATAGGTCATCTGAGAAGAGTATGCATTTAACCTCGGAATTGTGGAGACTAACACCAAGGGCTGAGGATTTTTCTAGATTAGTGGCCAATTTGTTGATGTAAATATTGAAGAGTGCAGGGCTCAGATTGCAACCCTGGCGAAGGCCCTGCCCCTTGTTAAAGAATTCTGTTCTTTTCTTGACTATTTTAATGCTGCACGTATTGCCAGTATACATGGATTTAATTATGTCATATGTTTTACCCCCTACACCACTTTCAATAACTTTGTAGAACAGTCCTGTATGCCAAATAGAATCAAATGCTTTTTGGAAGTCGATAAAGCAAGCTTATATATTTTGGTGGACATGTTTATCTATCAGGGTGTGTAGGGTGTAAATATGATCAGTCATGCAATGTTTTGATATAAATCAAGACATTGTGCTTATTAAGGAAGTTTAGAACTCTTACATTTATAATACCACAGAAAACCTTCCCCAGGTTACTGTTCACACAAATTCCTCTGTAATTGTTAGGGTCAAATCTGTCTCCGTTCTTAAAGATTGGGGTTATGAGTCCTTGATTCCAGATGTCAGGGAAATAACCTACACTCAGGATTAAATTCAACAGTTTTAATTAATATAGCCAATGA
>NC_034195.2:49577547-49600380 GCF_002021735.2 Oncorhynchus kisutch
GGAGACTGCCAGAGAGAGCGAGAGGGAGACTGCCAGAGAGAGCGAGAGGGAGACTGCCAGAGAGAGCGAGAGGGAGACTGCCAGAGAGAGCGAGAGGGAGACTGCCAGAGAGAGCGAGAGGGAGACTGCCAGAGAGAGCGAGAGGGAGACTGCCAGAGAGAGCGAGAGGGAGACTGCCAGAGAGCGCGAGAGGGAGACTGCCAGAGAGCGCGAGAGGGAGACTGCCAGAGAGCGCGAGAGGGAGACTGCCAGAGAGCGCGAGAGGGAGACTGCCAGAGAGCGCGAGAGGGAGACTGCCAGAGAGAGCGAGAGGGAGACTGCCAGAGAGAGCGAGAGGGAGACTGCCAGAGAGAGCGAGAGGGAGACTGACAGAGAGCTCACGCCTGGTCTCCTCCACTCCCTGTTGTCTTCTGTTTACATCTCATCTCAGAATGGTCTGTGTCGGCACCGCTGTGTGTGTTTATGCTGCTGCCTGTCAGAATGAGAATAGAGGAACGGTTCACTGTTCTGTTAAGCGAATCACATGCTTCCACTCACATGCACCAAACTGCCTCCTCCCTTTCACAACATCAAAGCCAATGTCAGATGAAATTACACCCAGTGGGACCATATAGTACACACACACACACACACACGGCCGCCAGAAGGTTTTCTGAAACGTTTGTAGGTATAAGTCGTTCACTGTTAAGGACATGAACCTCATTAACATAAATGTTTATTCATCTTTTCTTTCAGTCTGAAATTGGATTCGGGAAGCTTGAGACATACATCAAACTGGACAAGTTAGGAGAGGTGTGTGTGTGTTGCTTCTTTCTCTCTCTCTGTGCTCAGACACATACCAGACACACCAATTTCATGGTTATTTACCACTCAGTCATTCTACCTTCAACCTGGTTATTGAGTTCATGGAGACCTTGACCCTCACCTCTGCTGATCATCAGTGTGTTTTAGAGGGCCAAGGAGAGGTGCAGAAACACTCATCTGGGTCACATAGTGACAAGTTATTTGGGATGGAAGGTGATTTATAGATCAGTGATTCAACGCAGTCTAAATGTAATATAGTTCATCACATCATAATAATAACTTTGGATTTGGATCTGTTAGTCCTTCACCCCCCCCCCCCTCCCTTTTATCCTCTCTCACCCCTCCTCCCTTCTCTCATCCCTCTCTCCCTCTTCCATCCCTCTCTCATCCCTTTCTCATCTCTCTCATCCCCTCATCTCCCTCTCACCCCCCTCTCATCCCTTTCTCCCGCTCTCCCTTTCTCATCCCTCTCCCTCTTCCATCCCTCTCTCATCCCTTTCATCTCTCTCATCCCCTCATCTCCCTCTCTCACCCCCCTCTCATCCCTTTCTCCCTCTCTCCCTTTCTCATCCCTCTCTCCCTCTCTCACCCCCCTCTCATCCCTCTCTCTCATCTCCCTCTTCCATCCCTCTCTCCCCTCTCTCCCTCTCTCCCTCTCTCTCATCTCCCTCTTCCATCCCTCTCTCTCATCTCTCTCTCTCACCCCCCTCTCACCCCTCTCTCTCTCCTCTCTCCCTCCAGGGAACGTATGCTACAGTGTTTAAAGGAAGGAGTAAACTGACAGACAACCTGGTGGCTCTGAAGGAGATCAGACTGGAGCACGAGGAGGGAGCACCTTGCACTGCGATCAGAGAGGTGTCCTTACTGAAGGACCTGAAACACGCCAACATAGTGACGCTGCACGACATCATCCACACAGACAAGTCCCTGACGCTAGTCTTCGAGTACCTGGTGAGAGGCACAAAAACATTCCCTTCTGTTACA
The DNA here is from genome assembly GCF_002021735.2 of Oncorhynchus kisutch. Taxonomy (NCBI): domain Eukaryota; kingdom Metazoa; phylum Chordata; class Actinopteri; order Salmoniformes; family Salmonidae; genus Oncorhynchus; species Oncorhynchus kisutch. Next base: position 49,579,336 of record NC_034195.2, read on the forward strand.
ACTTCTAGCCTACGGTGAAAAGACTAGATAATAGCCTACGGTGGAAAGACTAGATAGTAGAATGTGAAATGAAAGCGATAGTTTGACAAATACAATGATCTTATTTTTCGTTCATGTGCTGTTGGTTGATCCTTAAAGTATTTTTAAGTTCACATCACTTGTAGTCCCGGCAGGTTCTATCTAGATGCTGTGTTGCTGCTGTGTTCTGTGCCCCTTTCTGTTTGACAATGTCTGCCCCTTTCTGTTTGACAATGTCTGCCCCTTTCTGTTTGACAATGTCTGCCCCTTTCTGATTGACAATGACTGGTTTACTTCCGGCGCCGACAGAGATGGCCGCCTCACTTCGCGTTCCTAGGAAACTATGCAGTATTTAGTTTTTTTTACTTGTTATTTCTTACATTAGTACCCCAGGTCATCTTAGGTTTCATTACATACAGTCGGGAGGAACTACTGAATATAAGAACAACGTCAACTCACCATCATTACGACCAGGAATACGACTTTCCAGAAGCGGATCCTGTGTTCTGCCCACCACCCAGGACAATGGATCGGATCCCAGCCGGCGAATCAAAACAACGACGCCGTAAAAGGGGCAAACGAGGCGGTCTTCTGGTCAGGCTCCGGAGAGGGGCACATCGCGCACTGCTCCTCAGCATACTTCTCGCCAATGTCCAGTCTCTTGACAACAAGGTTGATGAAATCCCAGCAAGGGTAGCATTCCAGAGAGACATCAGAGACTGTAACATTCTTTGCTTCACGGAAACATGGCTCACTGGAGAGACGCTATCGGAATCGGTGCAGCCAGCTGGTTTCTTCACGCATCGCGCCGACAGAAACAAACATCTTTCTGGTAAGAAGAGGGGCGGGGGCGTATGCCTTATGGTTAACGAGACGTGGTGTGTTCACAACAACATACAGGAACTCAAGTCCTTCTGGTCACCTGATTTAGAATTCCTCACAATCAAATGTCGACCACATTATCTACCAAGAGAAATCTCTTTGATTATAATCACAGCCGTATATATTCCCCCCCAAGCAGACACATCGATGGCCCTGAACAAACTTTATTTGACTCTGTAATTGGAAACCACATATCCTGAGGCTGCATTCATTGTAACTGGGGATTTTAACAAGGCTAATCTGAAAACAAGGCTCCCTAAATTCTATCAGCATATCGATTGTGCTAGTGGCTGGTAAAACCCTGGATCATTGTTATTCTAACTTCTGCGACGCATAGAAGGCCCTCCCCCGCCCTCCTTTTGGAAAAGCTGACCACGACTCCATTTTGTTGCTCCCTGCCTATAGACAGAGACTAAAACAGGAAGCTCCCACGCTCAGGTCTGTTCAATGCTGGTCCAACCAATCTGATTCCACGCTTCAAGATTGCTTCGATCATGTGGACTTGGATATGTTCCGGATAGCCTCAGACAACAACATTGATGTATATGCTGATTCGGTGAGCGAGTTTATTAGCAAGTACATCGGCGATGTTGTACCCACAGCAAATATTAAAATGTTTCCAAACCAGAAACTGTGGATTGATGGCAGTATTCGCGCGACACTGAAAGCGTGAACCACTGCTTTTAACCAGGGCAAGGTGACCGGAAACATGACCGAATACAAACAGTGTAACTATTCCCTCCACAAGGCAATCAAACAAGCCAAGCGTCAGTATAGAGACAAAGTAGAGTCGCAATTCAACGGCTCAGACACAAGATGTATGTGGCAGGGTCTACAGTCAATCAGATTACAAAAAGAAAACCAGCCCCGTCGCGGACCAGGATGTCTTGCTCCCAGACAGACTAAACAACTTATTTTCTCGCTTTGAGAACAATACAGTGCCACTGACATGGCCTGCTACCAAAACCTGCGGACTCTCCTTCACTGCAGCCGACGTGAGTAAAACATTTAAACGTGTTAACCCTTGCAAGGCTGCAGCCCAGACGACATCCCCAGCCGCGCCCTCAGAGCATGCGCAGACCAGCTGGCTGGTGTGTTTACGGACATATTCAATCAATCCTTATCCCAGTCTGCTGTTCCCACATGCTTCCAGAGGCCACCATTGTTCCTGTTTCCAAGAAAGCTAAGGTAACTGAGCTAAATGACTACCGCCCCGTAGCACTCACTTCCGTCATCATGAAGTGCTTTGAGAGACTAGTCAAGGACCATATCACCTCCACCCTACCTGACACCCTAGACCCACTCCAATTTGCTTACCGCCACAATAGGTCCACAGACGACGCAATCGCAACCACACTGCACACTGCCCACTGCCTGAACCCATCTGGACAAGAGGAATACCTATGTGAAAATGCTGTTCATCGTCTACAGCTCAGCATTTAACACCATAGTACCCTCCAAACTCGTCATCAAGCTCGAGACTCTGGGTCTCGACCCCGCCCTGTGCAACTGGGTACTGGACTTCCTGACGGGCCGCCCCTAGGTGGTGAGGGTAGGTAACAACATCTGATCCTCAACACTGGGGGCCCCACAAGGGTGCGTTTTGAGCCCTCTCCTGTACTCCCTGTTCACCCACGACTGCGTGGCTATGCATGCCTCCAACTGAATCAAGTTTGCAGACGACACTACAGTGGTAGGTTTGATTACCAACAACTATGAGACGGCCTACAGGAAGGAGGTGTGTGTGGTGTCAGGAAAATAACCTCACACTCAACGTCAACAAAACTAAGGAGATGTTCGTGGACTTCGGGAAACAGCAGAGGGAGCACCCCCCTATCCACATCGACGGGACAGTAGTGGAGAGGGTAGTAAGTTCCTCGGCGTACACATCACGGACAAACTGAATTGGTCCACCCACACAGACAGCATCGTGAAGAAGGTGCAGCAGCGCCTGAAGAAATTCGTCTTGTCACCAAAAACACTCACAAACTTCTACAGATGCACAATCGAGAGCATCCTGTCGGGCTGTATCACCGCCTGGTACGGCAACTGCTCCGCCCACAACCGTAAGGCTCTCCAGAGGGTAGTGAGGTCTGCACAACGCATCACCGGGGGCAAACTACATGCCCTCCAGGACACCTACAGCACCCGATGTCACAGGAAGGCCATAAAGATCATCAAGGACATCAACCACCCGAGCCACTGCCTGTTCACCCTGCTATCATCCAGAAGGCGAGGTCAGTACAGGTGCATCAAAGAAGGGACCGAGAGACTGAAAAACAGCTTCTATCTCAAGGCCATCAGACTGTTAAACAGCCACCACTAACATTGAGTGGCTGCTGCCAACATACTGACTCAACTCCAGCCACTTTAATAATGGAAAAATTAATGTAATAAATGTATCACTAGTCACTTTAAACAATGCCTCTTCATATAATGTTTACATACCCTACATTACTCTTCTTAAATATACTGTACTCGATACCATCTACTGCATCTTGCCTATGCCGTTCTGTACCATCACTCATTCATAGATCTTTATGTACATATTCTTCATCCCTTTACACATGTGTGTATAAGGTAGGTGAATTGTTAGATTACATGTTAGATATCACTGCATTCTTGGAACTAGAAGCACAAGCATTTCGCTACACTCGCATTAACATCTGCGATCCATGTGTTTGTGACAAATAAAATTTGATTTGATTTTGTTTGTCCCTTCCTGTTTGGCAATGTCTGTCCCTTCCTCTTTGACAATGTCTGCCCCTTCGTCTTTGACACTGTCTGCCCCTTCCTCTTTGAGACTGTCTGCCCCTTCCTCTTTGACACTGTCTGCCCCTTCCTCTTTGACAATGTCTGCCCCTTCCTCTTTGACAATGTCTGCCCCTTCCTCTTTGACAATGTCTGCCCCTTCCTCTTTGACAATGTCTGCCCCTTCCTCTTTGACAATGTCTGCCCCTTCCTCTTTGACACTGTCTGTCCCTTCCTCTTTGACAATCTCTTCCCCTTCCCGGTTGACTGAATGTCTGCCCCTTCCTCTTTGACAATGTCTGCCCCTTCCCGGTTGACTGAATGTCTGCCCCTTCCTCTTTGACAATGCCTGCCCCTTCCTCTTTGACAATGCCTGCCCCTTCCTCTTTGACAATGCCTGCCCCTTCCCGGTTGCCTGAATGCCTGCCCCTTTCCGGTTGACTGAATATCTGCCCCTTCCTCTCCACTCACTTGTAGGACAAGGACCTGAAGCAGTACATGGACGACTGTGGGAACATCCTGAGCATGCAGAACGTCAAGGTGAGTGGTAGTGTCTTCAGAACGCCTGCCAGGTCTCCGTATCGCCGTAGAGACGCAAGGCTCCTTCAGTGCTAAAAGCCTATTTCCCCCTGCTGGTGACTAGTGGAACATCGACTTAATCACTTGAACGTGTCAAGCTCAATTCCAACAAAAGTTTTTTTTTTTTTAAAGCGTACGAACGAGCAAATTGTCAAATTAGAAAGCAGGTCTATTTTTCTTACGTCTCCGCGGAGTAATGCTGGTAAAGTAAGCAGATAAATGACCTGGGTCGCTTGTAGAAAAGGAATTTGGGGAATCATTATGATCTTCCCAATGCTAAGTAGACTAAAGATGTAGTTTTTAACATGTATCGGGCTAAGGTTTATCAGTCAAATAGGCTCCATATTTGAAAAGAATTTGCAACCTGCCTGTGGTGATTTCCATCATATAGTCGAGGCAGACTATGGCTGGGAAACTCCAGGACTCTGATATCAAGAGGGAATACTGTAGAAAGAATGAGATGTAGTTGTTTATAAATGGCTTCCTCATAAGCTAGCAAATCAACAACTTGTCCAGCTACGGTGGCTCCCGTAGGACATCTAAGGTCAAAAGGAATTCCCGGCCTCCCGAGTGGCGCAGTGGTTAAGGGCGCTGTACTGCAGTGCCAGCTGTGCCACCAGAGACTCTGGGTTCGCGCCCAGGCTCTGTCGTAACCGGCCGCGACCGGGAGGTCCGTGGGGCGACGCACAATTGGCATAGCGTCGTCCAGGTTAGGGAGGGCTAGGCCGGCAGGGATATCCTTGTCTCATCGCGCACCAGCGACTCCTATGGCGGGCCGGGCGCAGTGCGCGTTAACCAAGGTTGCCAGGTGAACGGTGTTTCCTCCGACACATTGGTGCGGCTGGCTTCCGGGTTGGATGCGCGCTGTGTTAAGAAGCAGTGCGGCTTGGTTGGGTTGTGTATCGGAGGACGCATGAGTTTCAACCTTTGTCTCTCCCGAGCCCGTACGGGATTTGTAGCGATGAGACAAGATAGTAACTACTAACAATTGGATACCATGAAAAAGGGGGTAAAATTCTAAAATAAAAATATTTTTTTATAGGAATTCCTTCCCGGTGGCTGAATAGCGAACAGTTTTATTATGGATTTTCATGCCAATTCGGTTGTCATACGCTACCCACAGTTTGTGAATTGATGCTTGCTACTCTCACACGCATATTTCACGCCGTGATTTTGGTTTCACACCTCAAATTTTATATTTTATATTTCCACAGAAGTGTCCTGACTACCAGCAGAGGCCTGACATCATCTTTGTTGTTTTGTCTCAGATCTTCTTGTTTCAGATCCTGCGAGGTTTGTCCTACTGTCACAGACGGAAGGTTCTACACAGAGATCTGAAGCCTCAGAACCTGCTCATCAACGAACGAGGAGAACTCAAACTGGCCGACTTCGGTAAGAGACATGTTCTCGTTCTACCCTGGGTTCTGTGGAGTTTATAACGTTCTTCACACTTTCCTGCAGACCTGAACCGTACTCAGCTAGCTCCGATATTTCCTTTTCACTTAGTCTGATTTCTGAAACTATGGTGGAGGCGCAACCAGGCCAGCACAGTACAGGTCCGCTTGGTTCAGTTCGGCATGATTGCTGACAATGAGCCGGTCTATTCAGTGAAGACAGTTATGTTCCATTGTGTAACTCTTTGTTATTTTGTTCCAGGTCTGGCCCGGGCCAAGTCAGTCCCCACTAAGACGTACTCCAACGAGGTGGTGACGCTCTGGTACCGACCTCCTGACGTTCTACTGGGATCCTCTGAGTACTCCACACAGATAGACATGTGGTGAGTGAGCTGAGGTGACGTAGAACCATGAGAGAACCATGAGAGAACCAATGTAGAACCATGAGAGAACCAACATAGAACCATGAGAGAACCAACGTAGAACCATGAGAGAACCAACGTAGAACCATGAGAGAACCAGCGTAGAATCATGAGCATTTCTTGAGCATAGGTTATCAGGAGCCATGATCTTCTAATCGGAATTATATATGCAAAACTGAGATCCATCCTGACCCCCATATAGACCTCTGTATCTACCACGCTCTGACGTCCTTATGTTCCCTTGAATAATGAGAATAGCCATGCATCTCATTTACAGTGGAGGGCAGGAAAAGTTAAGTGAATGTTGGGTACAGACTCCCCCTATGAAGACCTGTATTGACTCTTATTTGACCCCGAACCTCATCTTTTCAACCCCAGGGGTGTGGGCTGTATATTTTATGAGATGGCTGCCGGGAGGCCTCTGTTCCCTGGCTCTGCTGTGGAGGACGAACTGCACCTCATCTTTAGACTGCTGGGTGAGTGCTGCCACCTGGTGGTGGGAAAACAACATAACATGGTGAAATTAAATATATCCGCTCTCTGTAATGTGTGTGTGTCATTTTGAATTTGCTTGTATGTGTCACGGCACCAGGCATTACATTCTACTTCTAACCTTTTTATTTATTTATTTTATTTAACCTTTTATTTAACCTACATCTTTGTAGACAGTCAGCTGCTATGCTAGAGCCCCTGTGACTGCCCTCTTCCCCCCTCCAACAGGAACACCCTCAGAGGACAGCTGGCCTGGCATCTCCTCCATGGATGAGTTTAAGTCCTACAAGTTCCCCAAGTACAAGACACAGCCTCTCATCAACCATGCTCCCAGGTATGTAGGGCTGCAGGCCTGGGTACAGATCTGTTGGAGTGGTTACATCATATTAAAGGGACATTTCACTCATAATGAAATGTTTGTCAGATGTTTTCAGACCGACAAGAGTAGGACACTAGTAGACCACGTTAGACCACTGCAGAGTTCTAAAAACATCTGACCATCTTTGATTTGAAACATGGTCATTTAGCAGACGCCTTTTTCCGAAGAAACTTAGATTCCCACACAGCAACATGTCCTTAAATCAGCTAGTGTCCAGGGAAATGAACACGAGCTGGTGTCCAGGGAAATGAACACGAGCTGGTGTCCAGGGAAATGAACACGAGCTGGTGTCCAGGGAAATGAACACGAGCTGGTGTCCAGGGAAATGAACACGAGCTGGTGTCCAGGGAAATGAACACGAGCTGGTGTCCAGGGAAATGAACACGAGCTGGTGTCCAGGGAAATGAACACGAGCTGGTGTCCAGGGAACATGTCAACACTGGGTGTTTCCTTTTACTGAAGTGGAATTACTGGCCCTTCTGCTTTCAAAAGGGGTTTTGTAAGAGAAAAAGTTATCTTTGTTTGTGTATGTGTGTGTGCGTACACCTCCCTTCCTGTGTGTGTATGTGTGTGCGTACACCTCCCTTCCTGTGTGTGTATGTGTGTGCGTACACCTCCCTTCCTGTGTGTGTATGTGTGTGCGTACACCTCCCTTCCTGTGTGTGTATGTGTGTGTGCGTACACCTCCCTTCCTGTGTGTGTATGTGTGTGTGCGTATACCTCCCTTCCTGTTTGTGTGTGTGCGTACACCTCCCTTCCTGTGTGTGTATGTGTGTGTGCGTATACCTCCCTTCCTGTTTGTGTGTGTGCGTACACCTCCCTTCCTGTTTGTGTATGTGTGTGTGCGTGTGCGTACACCTCCCTTCCTGTTTGTGTGTGTGTGTGTGTGCGTACACCTCCCTTCCTGTTTGTGTGTGTGTGTGCGTACACCTCCCTTCCTGTTTGTGTATGTGTGTGTGCGTACACCTCCCTTCCTGTTTGTGTGTGCGTACACCTCCCTTCCTGTTTGTGTGTGTGTGTGTGCGTTCACGTCCCTTCCTGTTTGTGTGTGTGTGCGTACACCTCCCTTCCTGTTTGTGTGTGTGTGCGTACACCTCCCTTCCTGTTTGTGTGTGTGTGTGCGTACACCTCCCTTCCTGTTTGTGTGTGTGTGTGCGTACACCTCCCTTCCTGTTTGTGTGTGTGTGTGCGTACACCTCCCTTCCTGTTTGTGTGTGTGTGTGCGTACACCTCCCTTCCTGTTTGTGTGTGTGTGTGCGTACACCTCCCTTCCTGTTTGTGTGTGTGTGTGCGTACACCTCCCTTCCTGTATGTGTATGTGTGTGCGTACACCTCCCTTCCTGTTTGTGTATGTGTGTGCGTACACCTCCCTTCCTGTGGTGGAAATCCTGTGGAATAGTTTACTCTGCTTCTTTCCTAGAGTTCACTACACCACCATGAGTCACTCCCACTGATCTAACACCTTTACCACTGCGCTCTCGCTCTTTCTCTCGCTCTTTCTCTCGCTCTTTCTCTCGCTCTTTCTCTCGCTCTTTCTCTCCCTCTTTCTCTTTCTCACTCTTTCTCTCCCTCTTTCTCGGTCTCTTGCTTACTCTCTTGCTCCCTTTCTCTCTTGCTCCCTTTCTCTCTTGCTCCCTTTCTCTCTCCCTCCCTTTCTCTCTCCCTCCCTTTCTCCCTCCCTCCCTATCTGTGCTTCTCAGGTTGGATACCGATGGCATTGAACTGCTGCTGTCATTTCTCAAAGTGAGTCCCACTACAGATACAAACAGATTGACTCATTTGAATAAACAATCCTTCTGAGTTGCACCACTGTTCCAACACCTGTATCTGATAAACGACAGCATGTTGTTGTTACATTGGGACAGTGGACTTGGTAGAATTTCATAGGAAAACTTAGTGTACATATGGCTTTGACACAGCAGTAATAACTTCACCAGAATGCAGATGTTTACAGCGCAGTGCTGCAGAAGTAATATTGTGTATTTATGTAGCTTCATGGAGTTGTATTGTGGCATATTTAACATAGTTATTTAACTTCCTGGAGGCAGGAATTAATTTGCAGAGTGTGGATGTTTCCTCTATCAAGGCTTTCCTGTCCAAGAACACACACACACGCTTATTAAACAAACACACTGTTTCTCTGTCGTTGCTTTCTCAGTACGAGTCCAAGCAGAGGATGTCTGCAGATGAGTCGATGAGACAGCCCTACTTCAGGAGCCTGGGGACACACGCACACACACTGCCAGAGAGTGAGTGATATATATACACACACACACACACTGCCAGAGAGTGAGTGATATATATACACACACACACACACTGCCAGAGAGTGAGGGATATACACACGCACACACACTGCCAGAGAGTGAGTGATATATATACACACACACACACTGCCAGAGAGTGAGGGATATACACACGCGCACACACTGCCAGAGAGTGAGGGATATACACACGCGCACACACTGCCAGAGAGTGAGGGATATACACACGCGCACACACTGCCAGAGAGTGAGTGATATACACACGCACACACACTGCCAGAGAGTGAGTGATATACACACACACTGCCAGAGTGAGTGATATACATATACACACACACTGCCAGAGAGTGAGTGATATACACACACACTGCCACAGAGTGAGTGATATACACACACACTGCCACAGAGTGAGTGATATACACACACACTGCCACAGAGTGAGTGATATACACACACACTGCCAGAGAGTGAGTGATATACACACACACTGCCAGAGAGTGAGTGATATACACACGCACACACACTGCCAGAGAGTGAGTGATATATACACGCACACACACTGCCAGAGAGTGAGTGATATACACACGCACACACACTGCCAGAGAGTGAGTGATATATATACACATAAATATCTATATATACACTGCTCCAAAAAATAAAGGGAACACTAAAATAACACATCCTAGATCTGAATGAATGAAATAGTCTTATTAAATACTTTTTTCTTTACATAGTTGAATGTGCTGACAACAAAATCACACAAAAATTATCAATGGAAATCTAATTTATCAACCCATGGAGGTCTGGATTTGGAGTCACACTCAAAATTAAAGTGGAAAACCACACTACAGGCTGATCCAACTTTGATGTAATGTCCTTAAAACAAGTCAAAATGAGGCTCAGTAGTGTGTGTGGCCTCCACGTGCCTGTATGACCTCCCTACAACGCCTGGGCATGCTCCTGATGAGGTGGCGGATGGTCTCCTGAGGGATCTCCTCCCAGACCTGGACTAAAGCATCCGCCAACTCCTGGACAGTCTGTGGTGGATGGAGCGAGACATGATGTGCGCAATTGGATTCAGGTCTGGGGAACGGGAGGGCCAGTCCATAGCATCAATGCGTTCCTCTTGCAGGAACTGCTGACACACTTCAGCCACATGGGGTCTAACATTGTCTTGCATTAGAAGGAGCCCAGGGCCAACCGCACCAGTATATGGTCTCACAAGGGGTCTGAGGATCTCATCTCGGTACCTAATGGCAGTCAGGCTACCTCTGGCGAGCACATGGAGGGCTGTGTGGCCCCCCAAAGAAATGCCCCCGACACCATGACTGACCCACCGGTCATGCTGGAGGATGTTGCAGGCAGCAGAACGTTCTCCACGGCGTCTCCAGACTGTCACGTCTGTCACATGTGCTCAGTGTGAACTTGCTTTCATCTGTGAAGAGCACAGGTCGCCAGTGGCGAATTTGCCAATCTTGGTGTTCTCTGGCACATGCCAAACGTCCTGCACGGTGTTGGGCTGTAAGCACAACCCCCACCTGTGGACGTCGTGCCCTCATACCACCCTCATGGAGTCTGTTTCTGACTGTTTGAGCAAACACATGCACATTTGTGGCCTGCTGGAGGTCATTTTGCAGGGCTCTGGCAGTGCTCCTCCTGCTCCTCCTTGCACAAAGGCGGAGGTAGCGTTCCTGCTGCTGGGTTGTTGCCCTCCTACGGCCTCCTCCACGTCTCCTGATGTACTGGCCTGTCTCCTGTTAGTGCCTCCATGCTCTGGACACTACGCTGACAGACACAGCAAACCTTCTTGCCACAGCTCGCATTGATGTCCCATCCTGGATGAGCTGCACTACCTGAGCCACTTGTGTGGGTTGTAGACTCTCTCATGCTACCACTAGAGTGAAAGCACCGCCAGCATTCAAAAGTGACCAAAACATCAGCCAGGAAGCATAGGAACTGAGAAGTGGTCTGTGGTCACCACCTGCAGAACCACTCCTTTATTGGGGGTGTCTTGCTAATTGCCTATAATTTCCACCTGTTTTCTATTCCATTTGCACAACAGCATGTGACATTTATTGTCAATCAGTGTTGCTTCCTAAGTGGACAGTTTGATTCCACAGAAGTGTGATTGACTTGGAGTTACATTGTGTTGTTTAAGTGTTCCCTTTATTTTTTTTGAGCAGTATATATATATATAGAGTGTTCTGTGTGGTGTGTTCCTCATCTTTCTCTTTTAACTTTCTATTCCTGACACGTGTGTTTGTGTGACAGGCATATCTATATTCACCCTGAAGGAGGTTCAGCTGCAGAGAGATCCAGGCTATAGGAACTCTAACTATCCTGAGTCAGGTTAGTGGAGTCCGTCAGGAGTCCGTCAGGGATCTCCATTGACCTGCTTTATTAACATTCTATTCAGTTGACTTAGCCCTCTAATACGCCACATAAAACAATAGTCTTGTAATTATTAATTTCTTCTTTTCATTTTGTTGTTTTTGCTACCTTCAGGCAACGGCAAGAACAGAAGGCAGAGCATGCTCTTCTAAAGACTCCTAGTGGTGGTGTGTTCAACAGATGAGGATGTCCTACCTACCTGAAGAGTTAAACAGACAGAGATGGTTCAGTCCCAGAGATGGTTGTCTACAAGGGGCCACAGGGGGGGGGGGGGGTAGGAGGACCAGCCCTCTGTGCGTCCCCCCCTTTCTGCCAGGGGCCCCTATCTACAGTCCTGTTGGACCCCTGGGGGCCCAGGCCAATGTGAAACTGGCTAAAAATAGAGATGTTTATACATTTTTATATTTATTGAGGAATTTGAGAGAGAATTTGCTGCTACAAATCCAACTACTGTCTAGAAGATTCTAACTGGCTCAGTCACTTTAAAAGAAAACATGCAATGTGTATAGATGTTTTATTATTTGGAAGTGGTGGCATTTTTTTTTTTTTGTGGTTTTGTCCATTGATTTCCATTATTTCCACCTCAACACTCCAACTGTGACAAACCGACATCTTTGCTGAAGCAGAGTCTGACGTTTTGGGATTTTCTCTGTTCTGTTGCCGTACGTGGTGCTGTATTCAAACACCAACCTCCCATATTTCTGGACCATTCAATACATATCACAAGATACTGTTGAGGCCAGTACAGCCCTAGTGGATGATGACGATCGTAGCGATTGTTCTATCTCTATGGTGACCATATCCACCTGCTTCTAACCTGAAAGACTGTACCTCAATTATGATAGAAGGTATGGGAGCAGTGATCGGCTTGGTGAAAAATGGTTCACATAGTTGTTAGTAGGTACAGTTGAAGTCGGAAGCTTACATACACCTTAGCCAAATACATTTAAACTCAGTTTTTCACAATTCATGACATTTAATCCTAGTTAAAATGCCCTGTTTTTAGGTCAGTTAGGATCACCACTTTTATTTTAAGAATGTGAAATGTCAGAATAATAGTAGAGAGAAGGATTTATTTCAGCTTTTATTTCTTTCATCACATTCCCAGTGGGTCAGAAGTGTACAAAACACTCAATTAGTATTTGGTAGCATTGCCTTTAAATTGTTTAACGTGGGTAAAATGTTTCGGGTAGCCTTCCACAACCTTCCCACAAATAATTTGGGTGAATTTTGGCCCGTTCCTTCTGACAGAGCTGGTGTAACTGAGTCAGGTTTGTAGACCTCCTTGCTCGCACACGCTTTTTCAGTTCTGCCCACAAATTTTCTATAGGATTGAGGTCAGGGCTTTGTGATGGCCACTCCAATACCTTGACGTTGTTGTCCTTAAGCCATTTGCCACAACTTTGGAAGTATGCTTGGGATCATTGTCCATTTGGAAGACCATTTGCTACCAAGCTTTAACTTCCTGACTGATATCTTGAGATGTTGCCTCAATATATCCACATAATTGTTCTTCCTCAGGATGCCATCTATTTTGTGAAGTGCACACCTCCTGCAGCAAAGCACCCCCACAACATGATGCTGCCACCCCTGTGCTTCACGGTTGGGATGGTGTTCTTTGGCTTGCAAGCATCTCCCTTTTTCCTCCAAACATAATGATGGTCATTATGGCCAAACAGTTCTATTTTTGTTTCATCAGACTAGAGGACATTTCTCCAAAAAGTACAATCTTTGTCCCCATGTGCAGTTGCAAACCGTTATGGCGGTTTTGGAGCAGTGGCTTCTTCCTTGCTGAGAGGCCTTTCAGGTTATGTCGATATAGGACTCCCTTTACTGTGGATATAGATACTTTTGTACCTGTTTCCTCCAGCATCTTCACAAGGTCCTTTGCTGCTGTTCTGGGATTAATTTGCACTTTTCGCACCAAAGTACGTTCATCTCTAGGAGACAGAACACGTCTCCTTCCTGAGCAGTATGACGGCTGTGTAGTCCCATGGTGTTTATACTTGCATACTATTGTTTGTACAGATAAATGTGGTACCTTCAGGCGTTTTGGAAATTGCTCCCAAGGATGAACCAGACTTGTGGAGGTCCACAATATTTTTTGAGGTCTGATTTTGGCTGATTTATTTTGATTGTCCCATGATGTCAAGCAAAGAGGCACTGAGTTTGAAGGTAGGCCTTGAAATACATCCACAGGTACACCTCCAATTGACTCAAATTATGTCAATTAACCTATCAGAAGCTTCTAAAGGCATGACATCATTTTCTGTAATTTTCCAAGCTGTTTAAAGGCACAGTTAACTTAGTGTACGTAAACTTCTGACCCACTGGAATTGTAATACAGTGAAATAATCTGTCTGTAAACAATTGTTGGGAAAAGTATTTGTGTCATGCACAGAGTAGATGTCCTAAGCGACTTGCCAAAACTATAGTTCGTTAACAAGAAATTTGTGGGGTGGTTGAAAAACGAGTTTTAATGACTCACAACCAAAGTGAATGTAAACTTCCCACTTCAACTGGATATGTAATGTAGTAGTGGTGCTTCTACCCTAATGCTCCTAACCAAGATTTAGAAACCCGTACTGGTCAGATCCAGAGGGAAGCCGTTAAGGAGAACATTGAGACTGGATGGTTCCTTTGTGACGTCATATCATTCCAGAATGATTTGGCCTCTTGTCATCATGACTCATGACCAATGAATGAACAAAAGCAGTATGTCAGAGACTTGGCTATGTGGAATTTATGATTTGGGCATTACAGGAAGATGTCAAATATCAGACTTTTTTTTTCTTCAGAAGGCATGGGCCATGTTCCAGGTCACCTACATTGCAGTTGAGTTGCTCATTTTTTAACCTTTATTTAACTAGGCAAGTCAGTTAAGAACAATGACTGCCTAGGAACTGTGGGTTAACTGCCTGTTCAGGGGCAGAACGACAGATTTGTACCATGTCAGCTCGGGGGTTTGAACTTGCAACCTTCCGGTTACTAGTCCAACGCTCTAACCACTAGGCCACCCTGCCGCCCTCATGGTGTTAGATTATTAAGTTGTATTGATAAGGGTTCTTGTAATATGAAATCCTACGTACTCATTTGCAGAGAACACATCCAATTGGTTATAGATGAGAAAGTTGTATATACATTTTTAAATTGCAGTATATCTATAACTTAACAATCTGATTGTCTGTGCAACAGGACTGCACTGTAGGCGACCTGGAACATGGCCACTACCACCACCATGGTGACAGTTTCCTCTTCTCCGCTCCTCTCTATTGCACCAAGCTTCCTGTGTCTATAGATAGACTGAAGGGGCGTGAAACCAGGCCAGATAGACTGAAGGGGCGTGAAACCAGGCCAGATAGACTGAAGGGGCGTGAAACCAGGCCAGATAGACTGAAGGGGCGTGAAACCAGGCCAGATAGACTGAAAGGGCGTGAAACCAGGCCAGATAGACTGAAGGGGCGTGAAACCAGGCCAGATAGACTGAAGGGGCGTGAAACCAGGCCAGATAGACTGAAGGGGCGTGAAACCAGGCCAGATAGACTGAAGGGGCGTGAAACCAGGCCAGATAGACTGAAGGCGGACTGTACCGGGGCGGACTGTACCGGGGCGGACTGTACCGGGGCGGACTGTACCGGGGCTGACAATTTCAACTTAAATCAGCCATAAACCCCTAGGGGGAATGGAAGCTTGAGGTGTGCATCAAAAAATATTTAGGCTAAAAATGCTTTTACAATTATGTATGGATAATGACAGGGTTGACGTGGTATGCTCGACCCGCTTGGTTTTCCACCAGAAAAATGGAGGGTTGACCTTTTAAAATGAACCCGTCTCATTAAATCAATTATAGTCTTGATTTGTCAAAGCAACAAAAAAAATAACTAGTACCTGAACCTAGACCAGCACTCCTACTCTGAGCTGCCTCATGATGTTGTAGCAGTGCTGATCTTGGATCAGTTTTACCTTTTTCAGATAATATCCAATGAGATTACGTGGAATGGGTGGATGTGGTCCTAGATCAGCACTCCTGCTCTGAGATGCTTCGTGAATACGGGGCCCAGATCTCCTAGTGAACACAGTAGGCAGTCGGTCTATTTAACAGTGTTACATACCAGATGTTTGGTATGATATTATTACTTTGGCGTTATTTGTGGATCATTATTATTAGTGTGGCATGTCATAAGGGATGCCCTCCTTTTATATTTGAGATTTTTTTTCAGAGAAAGAAAATTAAACTAAAGATTATATGTAAATGTCTGGTCTGTTAGGCTCCTGTTCCCTTACTTCTTCTAGTGGGGCAGTAGGGTAGCCTAGTGGCTAGAGTGGAGGGGCGGTAGGGTAGCCTAGTGGCTAGAGTGGAGGGGCGGTAGGGTAGCCTAGTGGCTAGAGTGGAGGGGCGGTAGGGTAGCCTAGTGGCTAGAGTGGAGGGGGCGGTAGGGTAGCCTAGTGGTTAGAGTGGAGGGGCGGTAGGGTAGCCTAGTGGTTAGAGTGGAGGGGGCGGTAGGGTAGCCTAGTGGTTAGAGTGGAGGGGCGGTAGGGTAGCCTAGTGGTTAGAGTGGAGGGACGGCAGGTAGCCTAGTGGTTAGAGTGGAGGGACGGCAGGGTAGCCTAGTGGTTAGAGTGGAGGGACGGCAGGGTAGCCTAGTGGTTAGAGTGGAGGGGCGGCAGGTAGCCTAGTGGTTAGAGTGGAGGGGCGGCAGGTAGCCTAGTGGTTAGAGTGGAGGGGTGGCAGGTAGCCTAGTGGTTAGAGTGGATGGGCGGCAGGTAGCCTAGTGGTTAGAGTGGAGGGGCGGCAGGTAGCCTAGTGGTTAGAGTGGAGGGGCGGCAGGTAGCCTAGTGGTTAGAGTGGAGGGGTGGCAGGTAGCCTAGTGGTTAGAGTGGATGGGCGGCAGGTAGCCTAGTGGTTAGAGTGGAGGGGCGGCAGGTAGCCTAGTGGTTAGAGTGGAGGGGCGGCAGGGTAGCCTAGTGGTTAGAGTGGAGGGGCGGCAGGGTAGCCTAGTGGTTAGAGTGGAGGGGCGGCGGGGCGGCGGGGTAGCCTAGTGGTTAGAGTGGAGGGGCGGCGGGGTAGCCTAGTGGTTAGAGTGGAGGGGCGGCAGGGTAGCCTAGTGGTTAGAGTGGAGGGGCGGCAGGGTAGCCTAGTGGTTAGAGTGGAGCAGCGGCAGGGTAGCCTAGTGGTTAGAGCATTGGACTAGTAACCGAAAGGTTTCATGTTCAAATCCCTAAGCTGACAAGGTACACATCTGTCATTCTGCCCCTGAACAAGGCAGTTAACCCACTGTTCCTAGGCCGTCATTGAAAATAAGAATTTGTTCTTAACTGACTTGGCTAGTTAAATAAAAGGTAAAATTAAAATTAGTGTAAGTACACACACACACACACGATACATTGGGTGGTTTAGACCTCTGCTGTATAACTGTATATTATGAAGACCGGAAGACAGCGTTGCAGTATTCAATGCTTCAGTTTTATTCAAAACAAGACTTTTCACCAATATAACATTATACAGAATATATACTGTATAGATCCGCTCCAGTATAAACAAAGAACATTACAAAGTGTTACAAACCTTTTTCATTGATTTTGAAACCCCGTCTTCATATATATATATATTTATTTTTTTGGGGGGGGTCAATGGTCTTATTTTCAAAAGGCACAGCCGGCGCTATTTGAAAAGCATAGTGCATTCAATACAATACAATATCATAGATCATACAATGAAAACAACAATGTTTCACATTCTGTAATGATGATCACAAACACAATTATACTTCTAGAGATGGGGGGGTTGAGATGGATGGGGGAGGGGGGGTGAGATGGATGGGGGGGGTTGAGATGCATGGAGGGGTAAAATGTGGGAGGGGGGGTTCAGAGGGGGGGTGAGATGCATGGAGGGGTAAAATGGGGGGGGGGGGGGTGAGATGGTTGAGGGGGGGGGAAGGGGGGGTTGAGATGCATGGAGGGGTGAAATGGGGGAGGGGGGTTCAGAGGGGGGGGGGGGTTGAGATGCATGGAGGGGTAAAATGGGGGAGGGGGGTTCAGAGGGGGGGGTTGAGATGCCTGGAGGGGTAAAATGGGGGGGGGGGGGGGGGGGGGTTAGATGGTTGAGGGGGGGAGGGGGGAGGGGTGGGTTGAGATGCATGGAGGGGTAAAATAGGGGTGGGGGGTTCAGAGGGGGGGGGGGGTTGAGATGCCTGGAGGGGTAAAATGGGGGGGGTTGAGATGCATGGAGGGGTAAAATAGGGGAGGGGGGTTCAGAGGTTGAGACTCCAAATCATAAGCAAATTTGGAAGAAAATCAAGTGAAGGCTGATGGGATTTCACAATGAGAAGTTGCTGATGCAGGTGGCAGTTGGTCCAATGGGCTGCATTGGGTTTTGAGAGCCTGAATCATGACTTGTGATTGGCAGGGGACAGGAGCAGAGGTGAGGGGGACCCGTCCAAGTTTGGCAGGGGGAGGTGTCCATTCATTAGACTGGGGAACTGTGGACAGAGAGAGAGAGAGGTGTAGGGGTTCAGCCAATGCTCCTGAATTTTCTAAATCTAGTGCTCGGCAATGAAGAAGAGGCTTACACACTGCATATAATGCTGTCCCATAGTGTTTCAAACCTTGCAACAAATTCACAATGTTTCCAATTCACAGAAGCCTTGTCCAGGGGTGTATTCATTAGTCGGATTCTGTTGTAAAACGTTTTGCGACGGAAACCATTTACTGTTTACTTTAGGAATCAAACTGAAAGGAATGGGGAGGGACCTACCTGGAAAACGTTTTTAAGTTTGGAGTAAACGCTTCCCGTTGCAACCACCAAAAGGTTTTGCAGCAGAATCAAATCAAATTTGGTTTTACACCCCAGGTCTCTGCTACCACCAGAGGAACTGTAATCCTGGTTTCCTGTTGCTCTATGGACTGTGCCTCTTCCCTCCCTCCTTCTCTCCCTCCCTCCTTCTCTCCCTCCTTCTCTCCCTCCTCTCTCTCCCTCCCTCCTTCTCTCCCTCCCTCTCTCCCTCCCTCCTTCTCTCCCTCCTCTCTCTCCCTCCCTCCTTCTCTCCCTCCCTCCTTCCCTCCCTCCTCTCTCTCCCTCCTCCTTCTCTCCCTCCTTCTCTCCCTCCCTCTCTCCCTCCCTCCTTCTCTCCCTCCTCTCTCTCCCTCCCTCCTTCTCTCCCTCCTTCCCTCCCTCCTCTCTCTCCCTCCCTCCTTCCCTCCCTCCCTCCTTCTCTCCCTCCTTCCCTCCCTCCCTCCTTCTCTCCCTCCTTCCCTCCCTCCCTCCTTCTCTCCCTCCCTCCTCTCTCTCCTTCTCTCCCTCCTTTCCTTCCTTTCCCTCCCTCCCTCCCTCCTTCTCTCCCTCCCTCCCTCTTCTCCCTCCCTCCTAATCATTTCTACCACCCTAACAGGCTCTATAGAGGGTGAAGTGAGTGAACTATGCATTGTACACAAAGAGGCTGCTTAGGTGTGTGATGCTGGGAAGGGAGAAGGAAGAGGAGGGCTGGATAGCTGCAAAAAAAAATGAGGAGCAGGTCTATGTCCCACACTGTACCCTATTTCCTACATAATGCACTAGTTAAAAGTAGTGCTCTATATAGAGGATAGGGTGCCATTTGGGATGCAGCCCAGGATCAGCCCTCGACGAAACCAGTTCAGACCGGCTCGGCTCCCCTGAGCTCAAACAGGAAGTATTCACAGGATATCTATCCCTCTCTGCCTATGTTAACACTGAAACTGGAGGTATACTGACTTCGAGACGAAAGAGATTCTCCTAATGTTACAAACCCAGCCAGGTCCGTCTCTGTTATTGCAGTCAAACTCACTTCATTCACACACTGAGCGTATAGAACATCTAAAACAAAATGACCTGGAATGTAGAATTACAGGTAAATGTACTTAAGATCAAATTGATAGAGAGGGATGTGATAGAGGGATGTGATCGGGAGGGATGTGATAGAGAGGGATGTGATAGAGGGATGTGATAGAGGGATGTGATAGAGGGATGTGATAGAGGGATGTGATAGAGAGGGATGTGATAGAGAGGGATGTGGAAAAAGGTTGTACATTTTACCAGGGCAGGTCAGGAGGTTGGAGAACGGAAGACATGGAGAGAAATGCGAACATTGATTCTACCTGACACAAATTAGGATACATGTGAACCGTTTGGTCGTCGTTACAGCTGAGTGGAATTTCAACAGTCTAAGAACTCCCTCACCTATCCATCCTCAGGGGGAAACCAACCATCACTGTCCATTCAGCACTTCTCTGTTCTTTAAGCAAATCTGTCTCTTCCTCCTTCAGTCCTGCCTCTCTCTCCATCCCTCTTTCTCTCCCTCCCTGAACTCTCTCCTCACTCTCTCCTCAACCACCCATCTTGGGGAGTAAACAAAAAAAACACAGTCCATTCAGCACTTCTGTCTTTCACTCTTTCTCCAGTTTTACCTGAAACAGTGATCCGTGTCCTTGAAGCCTGGCCGGGCTCAGAGGGGCTGCGGGACTTAGGCTGCTCCAGAAGTGGACACCTGATAACAGAGAGCTGTGGCCCAGCAGCAGACCAGATGGAGTCTAGGGAGGGAAAATGAAAAAGGGCAGAGAGAGAGAGAGCAGGGGGGCAGAGAGAGAGCAGGGGGGGCAGAGAGAGAGAGAGAGAGCAGGGGGGCAGAGAGAGAGAGAGAGCAGGGGGGCAGAGAGAGAGAGAGAGGGAGAGCAGGGGGGGCAGAGAGAGAGAGAGCAGGGGGCAGAGAGAGAGAGAGCAGGGGGGGGCAGAGAGAGAGAGAGCAGGGGGGCAGAGAGAGAGAGAGCAGGGGGGGCAGAGAGAGAGAGAGAGCAGGGGGGGCAGAGAGAGACACAGGGGGGCAGAGCGAGAGAGAGCAGGGGGGCAGAGCGAGAGAGAGCAGGGGGCAGAGCGAGAGAGCAGGGGGGCAGAGCGAGAGTAGAGTCAGGGGGGGGCAGAGCGAGAGAGAGCAGGGGGGGCAGAGCGAGAGAGAGCAGGGGGGGGGGGGGCCAGAGCGAGAGAGAGCAGGGGGGGGGGCAAGAGCGAGAAGAGAGCAGGGGGGCAGAGCGAGAGAGAGCAGGGGGGCAGAGCGAGAGAGAGCAGGGGGGCAGAGCGAGAGAGAGCAGGGGGCAGAGCGAGAGAAGAGCCAGAAAGGGGGCAGAGAGAGAGAGCAGGGGGGCAGAGAGAGAGAGCGCAGGGGGACAGAGAGCGAGCGCAGGGGGACAGAGAGCGAGCGCAGGGGGGCATAGAGGGAGAGCGCAGGGGGGCAGAGAGGGAGAGAGAGCGGGGCAGAGAGAGAGAGAGCGGGGGCAGGAGAAGAGAGAGTGCGGGGGGCAGAGCAGAGAGAGTGCGGGGGGCAGAGAGAGAGAGTGCGGGGGGCAGAGAGAGAGCGGGTGGGGCAGAGAGAGAGCGGGGGGGCAGAGAGGGAGAGAGCAGGGGGGCAGAGAGGGAGAGAGCAGGGGGGCAGAGAGCGAGAGAGCAGGGGGGCAGAGAGCGAGAG
>NC_034195.2:49600480-49655480 GCF_002021735.2 Oncorhynchus kisutch
AGAGAGAGAGAGAGAGAGAGAGAGCAGGGGGGCAGAGAGAGAGAGAGAGAGAGAGAGCAGGGGGCCAGAGAGAGAGAGCAGGGGGGCAGAGAGAGAGTGAGAGCAGGGGGGGCAGAGAGAGAGAGTGAGAGCAGGGGGGCAGAGAAAGAGAGAGAGCAGGGGGGCAGAGAGAGAGAGAGAGAGAGAGAGAGCGGGGGGGGCAGAGAGAGATGGAGAGTGGGAGGGCAGGGAGAGAGACAGCAGGTGAGGAGGTGGGGTGGAGAGGGGGGTAATTGTTGTTAAGGTTTCACTGTTGTGGAGGGACCCAGCCCTGCATGACTGGTCTGCCTGCCTTTCCCTTCATATTAATGGAATGATTGGAGCATATGGTATCACTTAGCCCCCCACCTCATACCCTCTCTCCCTCTCTCTCATACCATCTCATTCTCTCTCATACTCACTCTCTCTCTCCCTCATACCATCTCTTTCTCTCATACCCTCTCTCTCTCTCTCAAACCATCTCTCTCTACCATCTCTCTCTCTCTCATACTCACTCTCTCTGTCATACCATCTCTCTCATTCTCTCATACCCTCTCTCTCATACCATCTCTCTCTCTCATTCTCTCATACCCTCTTTCTCTCATACCATCTCTCTCTCTCTCATACCATCACTCTCTCTCTCATACCATCTCTCTCTCTTATACCATCTCTCTCTCCGTGACTAGGACAGGATATGTGTAAATCTCTTGCTTTTCCTCTGATCTTCCTTTGCACTGCTGTAAACAGTGTAAAAGCTGTACCACTGTCTGTCTTCTTTCTAATGATGGAAATGTGGTTCAGCGAAGCCTCATGGTTTTTTTTACATGTCAAAAAAACACACAAACTAAAATACACGCTGAGAAATCTGTAGTTGGATGTGATTTTTTTGAATACTGCTTGAGTTTGGATCGTGTGCTCCGTAACATTAGTACTGTAATAAGACCCATATCATCTAGAAGACTGGGTCCGATGTGGCTGAGCGGCCTGTGGCACGGCAGTGCCTTGCTGCTCTAGCTGGGCTTTGGGGACACTGACGTAATGGTCTGGAACTCTGGATAGACTCCAGCCCCCATCTCCCCGTAACCAGGCAGGCCTCAGTACAGTTAAGAAGGAAAGAAAAATCACTGCAACACTATTCTCTATTTTAGAGAAGATTAACTAGCATCACTCTGTCTTTTCCTAACATCAACCAACCTGATATGGAGTGGAATCAGTTTACCTGACTTCTTAATGTTGTAAATAGGGTTTATTAATGATGCTAGTGTTAAGTATTCACTGGGGCTGTATCATGTCAAGTAGTGGTATAGTTCACCATACCTGTGCAGTGAAGAAGGCGTGGGTGAGGGATCCGGACGGGAGGGAGGGGCTATTGAGGGCTATCGAGCCGATGTCACTTCCTGTCAAGAGCAGGGAGGGGGCGGAGATCTCTAGGGCTTTGGGCTTATTGGTTTTGGGTGGGAGTCTATGACAACTGTCTCCATGACTACTACCACCACTGGTCCTCTTCTCCGGAGGCTGCAGGGCCTGCTCTCTCTCTCTATGCCCAGAAGAGAGATTCAGAGGCTGGGCTCCCTGGTCTGAGTCCTCCTCCTCCTCTTCAGCCTCTGGGCTCCAGCCTCCTCGGCCTGGCCCTGGCTGGGGGTTATGGCTGTGGGGGGAGGAGGAGGGTGGGGAGTGGTGTTGGTGGTGGGTGTAATGGTGGAGAGAGGAGGGTTTGGATGGCCTGTGGGTGCTGAAGGATTGTGATGAAGGCTCAGGGTTGATGAGGGACAGTGAGGGTGGAGTACTCTCGGTGGTACCCGTCCCAAATCGGATGACTCCGGAGCGGGCCTCGTCCTGCTGTCTCTCCCTCAGGGCCCGGAGCAGCTCCTCTGGAGGAGAATGGAGGGTGTTGATGCTGAAGGAGGAGTAGAGGCCAGAGCCGAAGTACTTGTTATGACACGCAGCCTGCTGGGCCGCCGCAGCCGCCCCCAACGCCGCCCCCAGGGCCCTCCTCTGCTGCTGCTGTACCTCCTCTTCTTCCTCCTCCTCTACATCCAGGTCCTGGATGTCCTGGTCTTCGTGGAGCGTCACCAGACCGGAAGCCAAGCCAGTCTCTACTGCTGCTGGGTCCATCTTTAAGATTTCCGGGAACGAGACAAACTTGTAGACAAACTTCTGTCCGATCACCTTCTTGATAATGTTCTGGGGCAGATGGAACATTATTATGAGATTAGTGTGCAGGTTCAACCGAAAAATGTTTTTGTGAATTCCCTAATATTTTATTCATGGATGTAATTACACACAAAAGATTTATTACACATTTATGAGCTGATAAGAAGACAACATATATTTTCATATTCTATTGTCAATAAATAAAATAACTCTAAATTATCAATGTTGACGCAACCATTTTGATTTCAACATTTCATTCATAGAAAAATGAATTGCTACCAAAGCCATCTCAAATGATTACAAAATGTCTGAAATTCTACAGTGTGTGGGTATGTGATGCATCATCGTCTCTGGGCTATGCTGTTTGTTAGGTGAAACAAGAGGAAGTGGAACTATGTGCCAGTGGGGATCTTCCTGTTGAAAAAGAAGAACAACAAACAACATGAAGTTACCATGAAATGTCACATCGACCGAAATGCCAAATAAACAGTGCAGAGATAATTGTCCGTGGGAGTATTCTAATAGAGTATTCTAAGAGCTGTACCTTGAGTGAAGTAACATCAAAACCAAATGTCAAACAAACAAGAGGGCTGTACCTTGTCATAGTAGTATCTCAGGGCTCTGATCAGCTTGTCGTAGTTCATATTAGTCTCATTTATTTCTAGTAGTATGTCTGGGTGAGTACTTGTACGTTGTGGTAGTGTTTACTGTCTGTGTAGTATAAATGTAGTACCTTGTCATAGTAGTATCTCAGAGCTCTGCTCAGCTTGTCGTAGTTCATATTAGTCTTGTTCTTGCGGAGCCCCCACAGCTTGGCCACCTCCTCAGACTTGAGCAGTTTAAACTCCCCGTCGTTCGACGTCCAGCAGATCAGGTGCTTGTGGCTCTGGTCCAACAACAGCTGCAACAGGAACTGCCACAACGTGATGGCACTGTCCATACCTAGAGGGTCACAGGCCATTGATGGCATCAACATGGAATCAGTGCAGTGGTGTAAAGTACTTCAGTAAAAACAATTTAAAGTATCCCTGGTCATCCCTACTGCCTCTGATCTGGAGGACTCACTAAACAGAGAACATCCTGGTCATCCCTACTGCCTCTGATCTGGAGGACTCACTAAACAGAGAACATCCTGGTCATCCCTACTGCCTCTGATCTGTCAGATTCACTAAACAGAGAACATCCCTGGTCATCCCTACTGCCTCTGATCTGGAGGACTCACTAAACAGAGAACATCCCTGGTCGTCCCTACTGCCTCTGATCTGGAGGACTCACTAAACAGAGAACATCCCTGGTCGTCCCTACTGCCTCTGATCTGGAGGACTCACTAAACAGAGAACATCCTGGTCATCCCTACTGCCTCTGATCTGGAGGACTCACTAAACAGAGAACATCCTGGTCATCCCTACTGCCTCTGATCTGGAGGACTCACTAAACAGAGAACATCCCTACTGCCTCTGATCTGGAGGACTCACTAAACAGAGAACATCCTGGTCATCCCTACTGCCTCTGATCTGGAGGACTCACTAAACAGAGAACATCCTGGTCATCCCTACTGCCTCTGATCTGGAGGACTGACTAAACAGAGAACATCCCTACTGCCTCTGATCTGGAGGACTCACTAAACAGAGAACATCCTGGTCATCCCTACTGCCTCTGATCTGGAGGACTCACTAAACAGAGAACATCCTGGTCATCCCTACTGCCTCTGATCTGGAGGACTCACTAAACAGAGAACATCCTGGTCATCCCTACTGCCTCTGATCTGTCAGATTCACTAAACAGAGAACATCCTGGTCATCCCTACTGCCTCTGATCTGTCAGATTCACTAAACAGAGAACATCCTGGTCATCCCTACTGCCTCTGATCTGGAGGACTCACTAAACAGAGAACATCCTGGTCATCCCTACTGCCTCTGATCTGGAGGACTCACTAAACAGAGAACATCCTGGTCATCCCTACTGCCTCTGATCTGGAGGACTCACTAAACAGAGAACATCCTGGTCATCCCTACTGCCTCTGATCTGGAGGACTCACTAAACAGAGAACATCCTGGTCATCCCTACTGCCTCTGATCTGTCAGATTCACTAAACAGAGAACATCCTGGTCATCCCTACTGCCTCTGATCTGTCAGACTCACTAAACAGAGAACATCCTGGTCATCCCTACTGCCTCTGATCTGTCAGATTCACTAAACAGAGAACATCCTGGTCATCCCTACTGCCTCTGATCTGTCAGATTCACTAAACAGAGAACATCCATGGTCATCTCTACTGCCTCTGATCTGTCAGATTCACTAAACAGAGAACATCCCTGGTCATCCCTACTGCCTCTGATCTGTCAGATTCACTAAACAGAGAACATCCTGGTCATCCCTACTGCCTCTGATCTGTCAGATTCACTATACAGAGAACATCCATGGTCATCCCTACTGCCTCTGATCTGGAGGACTCACTAAACAGAGAACATCCCTGGTCATCCCTACTGCCTCTGATCTGGAGGACTCACTAAACAGAGAACATCCTGGTCATCCCTACTGCCTCTGATCTGGAGGACTCACTAAACAGAGAACATCCTGGTCATCCCTACTGCCTCTGATCTGGAGGACTCACTAAACAGAGAACATCCTGGTCATCCCTACTGCCTCTGATCTGGAGGACTCACTAAACAGAGAACATCCTGGTCATCCCTACTGCCTCTGATCTGTCAGACTCACTAAACAGAGAACATCCTGGTCATCCCTACTGCCTCTGATCTGGTGGACTCACTAAACAGAGAACATCCTGGTCATCCCTACTGCCTCTGATCTGGCGGACTCACTAAACAGAGAACATCCTGGTCATCCCTACTGCCTCTGATCTGGAGGACTCACTAAACAGAGAACATCCTGGTCATCCCTACTGCCTCTGATCTGGAGGACTCACTAAACAGAGAACATCCTGGTCATCCCTACTGCCTCTGATCTGTCAGACTCACTAAACAGAGAACATCCTGGTCATCCCTACTGCCTCTGATCTGGTGGACTCACTAAACAGAGAACATCCTGGTCATCCCTACTGCCTCTGATCTGGCGGACTCACTAAACAGAGAACATCCTGGTCATCCCTACTGCCTCTGATCTGTCAGATT
Organism: Oncorhynchus kisutch; assembly: GCF_002021735.2. NCBI lineage: Eukaryota > Metazoa > Chordata > Actinopteri > Salmoniformes > Salmonidae > Oncorhynchus > Oncorhynchus kisutch. Next base: position 49,605,784 of record NC_034195.2, read on the forward strand.
CACTAAACAGAGAACATCCATGGTCATCCCTACTGCCTCTGATCTGTCAGACTCACTAAACAGAGAACATCCCTGGTCATCCCTACTGCCTCTGATCTGGAGGACTCACTAAACAGAGAACATCCCTGGTCATCCCTACTGCCTCTGATCTGGAGGACTCACTAAACAGAGAACATCCATGGTCATCCCTACTGCCTCTGATCTGGAGGACTCACTAAACAGAGAACATCCCTGGTCATCCCTACTGCCTCTGATCTGTCAGATTCACTAAACAGAGAACATCCATGGTCATCCCTACTGCCTCTGATCTGTCAGATTCACTAAACAGAGAACATCCCTGGTCACCCCTACTGCCTCTGATCTGGAGGACTCACTAAACAGAGAACATCCTGGTCATCCCTACTGCCTCTGATCTGGAGGACTCACTAAACAGAGAACATCCTGGTCATCCCTACTGCCTCTGATCTGGAGGACTCACTAAACAGAGAACATCCCTACTGCCTCTGATCTGGAGGACTCACTAAACACAAACGTTTTGTTTATAAATGATGTCTGGGTTTGCCGCTGGCTATCTGTAAATAACATTTAAAAAAACAGAGCTATTCCATTTACTTTTAATACTTAAGTATATTTAAAATCAAATACTTTAAACAATTTTTACTCAAGTAGTGTTTTACTGGGTGACTCACTTTTACAATAGTTATTTTTTTATTATCTTTACTTTGACTCAAGTGTGAAAATTGGGTACTTTTTCCACCACTGAACCAGGGTTGTTCTGTCCAGGAGCAGGCCTGGAGGATGGAGAACAGGCCAGCCACCGGAGTGTGGCCCTGGGCTGTTCCTAGCCTGTTGCCTTTGTAGCCTGGTGTCTACTTACAATAGACAATGTGCCTGTGTAGCATGGTGTCTACTTACAATAGGCAATGTGCTTGTGTAGCCTGGTGTCTACTTACAATAGACAATGTGCCTGTGTAGCATGGTGTCTACTTACAATAGACAATGTGCCTGTGTAGCGTGGTGTCTACTTACAATAGACAATGTGCCTGTGTAGCATGGTGTCTACTTACAATAGACAATGTGCCTGTGTAGCATGGTGTCTACTTACAATAGACAATGTGCCTGTGTAGCATGGTGTCTACTTACAATAGACAATGTGCCTGTGTAGTGTGGTGTATACTTACAATAGACAATGTGCCTGTGTAGCATGGTGTCTACTTACAATAGACAATGTGCCTGTGTAGCATGGTGTCTACTTACAATAGACAATGTGCCTGTGTAGCATGGTGTCTACTTACAATGTGCCTGTGTAGCCTGGTGTCTACTTACAACAGACAATGTTTCTATAATGGATCAATCCAAATGTATTGTATACTTAGTACACCACTGTAGTAGCCTACACTGTGACGTGTGAAGACAAGTCAGTGTGAAATAGAAGCGTGCAGACTAGTGTGTGTAATGTAAAGTAACAGAGGAGATGGTTGAAAAAGTAGGACCCACAGCTCAAGCCAGACGTACGCTGGATTCCAACCTGGCTGAGGCTACAGGAACTATGCTGCGGTCCAACCTGGCTGAGGCTACAGGAAGTATGCTGCGGTCCAACCTGGCTGAGGTTACAGGAAGTATGCTGGGTTCCAACCTGGCTGAGGCTACAGGAACTATGCTGGGTTCCAACCTGGCTGAGGCTACAGGAACTATGCTGCGGTCCAACCTGGCTGAGGCTACAGGAAGTATGCTGGGTTCCAACCTGGCTGAGGCTACAGGAACTATGCTGCGGTCCAACCTGGCTGAGGCTACAGGAAGTATGCTGGGTTCCAACCTGGCTGAGGCTACAGGAACTATGCTGCGGTCCAACCTGGCTGAGGCTACAGGAAGTATGCTGGGTTCCAACCTGGCTGAGGCTACAGGAAGTATGCCAAGGACCAACCTGGCTGAGGCTACAGGAACTTTGCTGGGTTCCAACCTGGCTGAGGCTACAGGAACTATGCTGGGTTCCAACCTGGCTGAGGCTACAGGAACTATGCTGCGGTCCAACCTGGCTGAGGCTACAGGAAGTATGCTGGGTTCCAACCTGGCTGAGGCTACAGGAACTATGCTGGGTTCCAACCTGGCTGAGGCTACAGGAAGTATGCTGCGGTCCAACCTGGCTGAGGCTACAGGAAGTATGCTGGGTTCCAACCTGGCTGAGGCTACAGGAACTATGCTGGGTTCCAACCTGGCTGAGGCTACAGGAACTATGCTGCGGTCCAACCTGGCTGAGGCTACAGGAAGTATGCTGGGTTCCAACCTGGCTGAGGCTACAGGAACTATGCTGCGGTCCAACCTGGCTGAGGCTACAGGAAGTATGCTGGGTTCCAACCTGGCTGAGGCTACAGGAAGTATGCCAAGGACCAACCTGGCTGAGGCTACAGGAACTTTGCTGGGTTCCAACCTGGCTGAGGCTACAGGAACTATGCTGGGTTCCAACCTGGCTGAGGCTACAGGAACTATGCTGCGGTCCAACCTGGCTGAGGCTACAGGAACTATGCTGGGTTCCAACCTGGCTGAGGCTACAGGAAGTATGCTGCGGTCCAACCTGGCTGAGGCTACAGGAAGTATGCTGGGTTCCAACCTGGCTGAGGCTACAGGAAGTATGCTGGGTTCCAACCTGGCTGAGGCTACAGGAAGTATGCTGGGTTCCAACCTGGCTGAGGCTACAGGAACTATGCTGGGTTCCAACCTGGCTGAGGCTACAGGAACTATGCTGGGTTCCAACCTGGCTGAGGCTACAGGAACTATGCTGGGTTCCAACCTGGCTGAGGCTACAGGAACTATGCTGGGTTCCAACCTGGCTGAGGCTACAGGAAGTATGCTACGGTCCAACCTGGCTGAGGCTACAGGAAGTATGACGGGCTGAGAGAGAGAGAGAGAGAGAGGGGGGGGGAGACTAGGAGGAGCGACCAGGGTGGGTTTTGTATTTTAATGGAGGAATGTGCAGTCCTATGAGTTCCTGTCCGCCTGGTTAATCACAGTCTACATACTAGCACACAGGCTGACTAGTCTTGTCTGAAGTAGTGCACTTCATAGGGAATAGTCTTGTCTGAAGTAGTGCACTTCTAAGGGAATAGTCTTGTCTGAAGTAGTGCACTTCATGGGGAATAGTCTTGTCTGAAGTAGTGCACTTCATGGGGAATAGTCTTGTCTGAAGTAGTGCACTTCATGGGGAATAGTCTTGTCTGAAGTAGTGCACTTCATAGGGAATAGTCTTGTCTGAAGTAGTGCACTTCATAGGGAATAGTCTTGTCTGAAGTAGTGCACTTCATAGGGAATAGTCTTGTCTGAAGTAGTGCAATTCATGTGGACTAGTCTTGTCTGAAGTAGTGCACTTCATGGGGACTAGTCTTGTCTGAAGTAGTGCACTTCATGGGGACTAGTCTTGTCTGAAGTAGTGCACTTCATGGGGACTAGTCTTGTCTGAAGTAGTGCACTTCATGGGGACTAGTCTTGGAAGCTGTTCTCTGGCTCTGGTTTAATACGAGGCACTCGGACAAACTCAATGATCGGTGTTCTGATGAGGAAAGTCAAATATTATTGACCCTGATTAATGAATACATTATCAAACCTACACACACATGCACCCACACGTACGTACGCGCACACACACACACACACACATACGTACACACACGTACAGACACACACTTACGTAGTACACACACACACTTACGTAGTACACACACACACATATGCACAAACATACTCACATATCGTCAGAACACATTTCCGGCACAAACTGTCCCTAGAGTTATCTATCTGTTTTGTCAAACCACAAAACTGTCAGAGTCAGGACTTCCTCCTATTCTACTGTCAAGGACACATTAGTAGAGAGAGGGGGGGATCCAACACTATGGGTCGCATTTCCCCAATCCTGTTCCACTTCCAACTCACTGCCTGCCTGGGTCATGAGATCAAGTCAAACTGTCCCTCTCACACTCCACCCCTTGGACATATACTGGGACAAAAACAAATGACTGTTTTGAGAGGGAATTCTATGTTAAGGGTTCCTAGTGGCCAGAGGACTTTAATGCAGAGAAACTTAAATCAGCTTATCCTCATTTCAATCAGCATGTTAAATGTGCAACCAGAGGGGGAAAAAATTCTACCTTTACTTCACACACAGAGACGTGTAGAAAGCCCTCCCTCACCCTCCATTTAGCAAATCTGACCATAATTCTATCCTCCTGATTCCTGCTTACAAGCAAAAATTAAAGCAGGAAGCACCAGTGACTCGGTCTATAAAAAAGTGCTCAGAAGAAGCAGATGCTAAACTACAGGACTGGAATATGTTCCGGGATTCTTCCCGGAAGAATCAAGGACGTTGTCCCCACAGTGACTGTACGTACATACCCCAACCAGAAACCATGGGTTACAGGCAGCATTTACACTGAGTTAAGCCCGGAAGCTGCACTCCGACCATCAAACAGGCAAGCGTCAATACAGGACTAAGAGTCGAATCATACTACACCGGCTCTATTACAGACTACAAAGGGAAGCACAGCCAAGAGCTGCCCAGTGACAAAAGTCAACCAGACAAGTTAAATTACTTCTCTGCTCGCTTCAAGGCAAGTAACCCTGAAACATGCATGAGAGCATCAGCTGTTCCGGACCACTGTGTGATCACGCTCTCCGCAGCCGATGTGAGTAAGACCTTGAAAAAGGTTAACATTCACAAGGCCGCAGGGCCAGATGGATTAAAAACCTATTCCCCCTCAGGAGACTGAAAAGATTTGGCATGGGTCCTCAGATCCTCAAAAGGTTTTACAGCTGCACCATTGAGAGCATCCTGACGGGTTGCATCACTCCCTAATATGGCAACTGCTTGGCCTCTGACCGCAAGGCACTACTAGTGCGAACGGCCCAGTACATCACCGGGGCCAAGCTTCTTGACATCCAGGTCCTTTATACCAGTCGGTGTCAGAGGATGACCCTAAAAATTGTCAAAGACTCCAGCCACCCTAGTCATAGACTGTTCTCTCTGCTGGCGCACGGCAAGCGCAACCAGAGCGCCAAGTCTAGGTCCAAGAGGCTTCTAAACAGCTTCTACCCCCAAGCCATAAGACTCCTGAACAGCTAATCAAACTACCAGACTATTTGCATTTCCCCCCCTTCCCCTTCTACACTGCTGGCACTCTGTTATCATCTATGCATAGTCACTTTAATGTAACCTACATGTACATATTACCTCAATTACCTCGACACTGGGGCCCCCTCACATTGACTCTATACCGGTACCCCCTGTATATAGCCTCGCTATTGTTACTTACTGCTGCTCTTTAATTACTTGTTATTCTTATCTCTTACTTTTTTTAAAGGTATTATCTCATAACTGTATTGTTGGTTAAGGGCTTGTAAAAGTAAGAATTTCACCTGTTGTATTCGGCGCATGTGACAAATAAAATTTGATTTGATTTAATTAAGTTCAACTTTCCACTTCACCTCAGCAATCATTTAAACACAGTTTTGTGCAAAAACATTTGTCACCTTTTGTAATATGAACCATGATCTTCCTGGTTATTCAGAGTTCACACAAAGCCATCCAGTGTTTTGGGGAATGGAAACTCCTAATGTGATTTAGGTGCTGTGTGTGGAGACAACTTAACCATGACTAAATCTGCTCTCTTCCTGTTCACATTGACAGTCTGTCGCTGGCTGGGAAATCCAACCACCGATTGCGAGTGAACCCCATAGTCGTTACATACGGCCAGCTTCAGAAAGCCCAAGCGGTGTTTTGAGTTGAATCTAGTTTGTTCTGTATAAAACCCATCTTCTTTTTTATGATCTATTAAACCTAACTGTCTGTCTCGTTCTCTTACTTTTGAATAGAATAGTATGACTGAAACATAATTCACACGGGAGATTATACAGAGTTGAAATAGACAGACTCCAATACTGTCTATTTATTTTTCTGTCTCACTGACACAGTTTGAAGATGTTTTCTCTACCAGACAGATGCAAACCGGAAGCTCGTAGAAATGTTGTGTAGTCAACTGCAGACCAGACAAACTAGAGACTCTCTTGCTGAAAGATCCTATTCTATTCCTCTGTTATCACTGAGTTTACAGTAAAACATGTGAACAAACAGCAACAATACATATAGCTTTATGTCTGTTGAACTTTGGTTACTAGAAACTAGACTAGAAACAAAACAACCTGTCCACCTGTGGCCTACTCACACATATAATCTACAATAACTGAGATCGGTTTACCTAATTCATCAACCTACCTTTCAAAATCCATGTTGACTTTTCACTATCAAAGAAACAATGAAAAACCATAATAACTTAACATGAAAACACATTCACTTGTTTTCACATTTACCTGCGATCTCTTGTTTGCCTTTCCTTCCACTCCTTGAAAATGTTTATGATGAAATGTGTATGACCCCTTGTTTTTCCATGCTGACTGACTGCCGTCTAGCTAGGCTACACGGCTCTGCTGGACTGAAATAGGATCCTGGCTTCTTTTTCTCTTTCTGAGCAGGAAGTTGAGCAGGCAGACAGAGAGCCGGCTGGCTTCCTCTTCCCTACGATTCCCCAGGCGTTTTGCCGTCTATGTAAGCACGCAGTTCCTCCTCTCTCTTTCTCTCTCCCCCTCTCCCTCTCTCTCTCTCTCTCTCAACTTACTCAACTTACTCAACAGTTAAGCTGACATCAAATAAAATACAATTGTATTTGCCACATGTTTCGTAAACAACAAGTGTAGACTAACAGTAGCTATGTTTCCATTAAGTTCAGTTATTTTTCTGTGGACATTTAGAAAGTTCGGATAGAAAAATGTGTTTCCATTAAACTAAAACGGCTGTAAAAAACTAAAAGTGTCCTATAAAAATGTAGTGGTTGAGGTGTTTGCATTACCCATTTAGACAAATTACACATGAATCATTTGGCCAACCTGTATGCCCTCCCATCGATCTATTTCATGTCTTAGGTATACATAGTTGCAGGAAGTAGGGGTGCTGAGGGTGCTGCAGCACACCCTGAAAAATCGGAATAAAAAATATATATTAAGAAAATTCAAATTTTCACAAAAGTGGTGCACAGAGCCTTTAATAGTTCTGTATTAGTGTATCATATAGCAGGCTGCAGCACCAGCATGGACAGAAAGATTTGTACGTGGTGACATGTGCCCTGCGTAACTTCAAAAATGATTCTGCAATCATCATTCATAAAAATAAAATAAAAACATTTACCACATCATTTGTCGCATTAAATAAAGTTTTTTAAAAAAGGGGTCAATGCAGATAGTCCGGGTGAGCTTAAATATTTAACTAACTATTTTGCAATCTTATGGCTTTGGGGCAGAAGCTGTTCAGTGTCCTAATGGGTCCAGATTTGGTGCGTCTGTACTGCTTGCCAAGTCAATGACTTGGGTGACTGGGGTGTTTTTAGGGCCTTCCTCTGGCACCGCCTGGTATAGAGGTTCTTGATGGCAGGGAGCTCGGCCTCAGTGATGTACATAGTCATAGAACATACAGTATAAAACATAGAACATACAGTATAGAGCATAGAACATACAACACAGAACATACAGTATAGAGCATAGTCATGGCTTATTCTGAGAGAGAGGGAGAGAGAGAGAGAGATTTAGCCAAAATAGGATAGTATCTAGTGAATAGATATTCTAGGTAACTCTTTACATAGTCCAGTTTAATTATATTTACATTGATATCAAAGGGGACACTAAAAGGCATTGTCCACTGCTCAAGGTTGTGTGCACTATGGTGTGTCATTATTGGGGCCAGGTACATTGATTTTGGAACTAGCCTAGACCAGAGTGCGTACATGAGGTCAAATATCAATTTGACCTCTGTGCCAAACATCGATTTGAATACGGTGAAAGTAAACCTATTGAACACGAGAGCCAACTTTTGACAAGGTATTTATTTAGATATCAAACAAATCAAATGTTATTGGTCACTGCAGGGGGGCGGAAGGGTAGCCTAGTGGTTAGAGTGTTGGACTAGTAACCGGAAGGTTGCAAGTTTGCAAGTTCAAACCCCCGAGCTGACAAGGTACAAAACTGTCGTTCTGCCCTTGAACAAGGCAGTTAACCCACTGTTCCTAGGCCGTCATTGAAAATAAGAATTTGTTCTTAACTGACTTACCTAGTTAAATAAAGGTCAAATAAAAAATAAACATACACATGTTTAGCACATGTTATTGGGGGTGTAGCGAAATGCTTCTGTTGCCACTAAGTTGCAACAAAGTTGGAAGCACAGAATCGTTTACTGGTAAATGAGGTTTGGAGTCAGATATAACAAATTGCAGGCTACTTTTCACAAACCTATGTGTAAATAACTGGAATAGGAATGAGATAATACAGCCAGGATATGTTAATTTAAATCTAGCAAGGATATATTCATTTAAGAACATGATTTAAAAATCAATCGGTGTCATTTAGGCACAAAAGAGAAAAATGGCTGAAATGCCTACAATTTCAATTGGCCTGTTGATAAAATGAACATGGTGGTTTTGTTATTACTCATATCCCTTAGTATTGACAGCACCATCCCACTGGGCACACACTGATTGAATCAATGTTGTTTATGAAGTTGAACCAACATGGAATAGACGATGAAATGACATCGGTGCCCAATGAGGTACACTGCATGACCAAAAGTATGTGGATACCTGCTCGTCGCACATCTCATTCCAAAATCATGGGCATTAATATGGAGTTGGTCCCCCCTTTGCTGCTATAACAGCCTTCAGTCTTCTGGGAAGGCTTTCCACTAGATGTCGGAACATTGCTGCGGGAACTTGTTTCCATTTAGCCACAAGAGCATTAGTGAGGTCAGGTACTGATGTTGGGTGATTAGGCTTGGCTCGAAGTCAGCATTCCAATTTATCCCAAAGGTGTTCGATGGGGTTGAGGTCAGGGCTCTGTGCAGGCCCGTCAAGTTCTTCAATACCGATCTCAACAAATAATTTCTGTATGGACCTTGCTTTGTGCATGGGGGCATTGTCATGCTGAAACAGGAAAGGGCCGTCCCAAACTGGTGCCACAAAGTTGGAAGCACAGAATCGTCTAGAACATCATTGTATTCTGTAGTGTTAATATTTCCCTTCACTGGAACTAAGGGGCCTGAACCATGAAAAACAGCTCCAGACCATTATGCCTCCTCCACCAAGCTGGCACTATGCATTCCGACAGGTCGTGTTCTCCAGGCACCCGCCAAACCACCCGCCAGATGGTGAAGCATGATTCATCATTCCAGAGACGAGTTTCCACTGCTCCAGAGTCCTTTGTCGGCGATCTTTACACCACTCCAGCCAACACTTGGCATTGCGCATGGTGATCTTAGGCTTGTGTGCGCCTGCTCGGCCATGGAAACCCATTTCATGAAGCTCCCAACGAACAGTTCTTGTGCTGACTTTGCTTCCAGAGGCAGTTTGGAACTCTGTAGCAAGTGTTGCAACTGAGGACAGACTGTTTTTCCGCGCTTCAGCACTCGGAGGTCCCATTCTGTGAGCTTGTGTGGCCTACCACTTTGAGGCTGAGACGTTATTGCTCCTAGACATTTCCACTTCACAATAACAGCACTTACAGTTGACCGGGGGGCAGCTCTAGCAGGGAAGAAATATGACCAACTGACTTGTTGGAAAGGTGCCATCCTAGAACGGTGCCATGTTGAAAGTCACTGAGCTCTTCAGTGCAGTCCATTCTACTGCCAATGTTTGTCTATGGAGATTGCATGACTGTGTGCTCGATTTTATACACCTGTCAGCACACAGGTGTGGCTGAAATAGCCAAATCCATTCATTTTAAGGGGTGTCCACATACTTTTGTATATGGACTGTAGGACCTACACGCACCAAGTTTTTCCATGAGTCCAGTAAATTCCACTGCACCTTGGAACAAGCTAAACAATGAGGCGTGGTTCCCGTGCGCACCACTGATTGGCTGTTGCCTGTTTGGCCCCTGAACCTGGTACCTTGGATAGCGAAAGAGCTCGAGGGTCATTTTAGTACACTACACTAACCTAATCCTAACTGACGCGCCATGCCTCGCTATACAGTTCACATTCGGGATGAGTGGCTGGCTGTTCCCTGCCGCGACCCGACCTACACCATCCAGTGGCTGGGCTACGAGGCGCTCAAACGCTACACCAAGAACAAGCCGGACAACGGAGGCATCGACGCGGTGAAAGACATTCGTTTTGTCGCGAGGAGGTGCCAGGGACAGGGGCTGTTGGATGGTGATGACACCATAGAGGATGTCCTCGAGGATAATGACTTCGTCGAAATTGGTAATTAGTTTATATTCAATATATTTTATTTTGTAACACTTAGAAGGTAGACTGAAGAACGTATTTTCTCCCTTGGAAAACTTCAGGAAACATGGCATGGTCTACAATAGAATAGGATTTTAGTGCGCAATACAATAGAAAGTCTGTGTTTTTGTTGTTGGTAGAATGTCTATTAATATATTGATTTATATAATCGATTTGTAGCCATCGAAGGGGATACCATGTCTCCAGACTTCATTCCGTACCAGCCTGGAGTTTCACACCTGTATCCTTCTTGTGTCACATTGAACTGCTCTTGTTAATGTCGGAATGGAATGGTATTAACCAAAGTCGCATTTGGATTATAAGTATAATTTGACTACAAATGTGTGTCATAAAAATGTTAGAAATCTCATATTAGCTAGTCCTAAATGGAAGATAGGTAGTCATTATACCCATGTCAGAATATGTCCTAGTAGCCTGATTATGCCAGGTGAGTACTTAAGTTATTGATTGAGGCATTATGCTGTAGTCATCGGAGGGTTAGTAGAGCGTAAATTCTGGTCCATATCCCTAACCATTATCAAACAGGACAGCTGCGTACAGAGAATCCGACGATGTGAGTATTACTGGCGTATAACACTGTCTCACATGCTATTTTATTCATATCTAATCAGTTCATAAGCAACACGTGCTTTCTTCTCTTCAGAACCTTTTCCTAGATGGCAACAGCCTGACTTCGACAGACCTGGTGAATTTAGGACGGGGTCTGTACAAGATTAAGGTCATTATTTATTTAAGATTTTCCCTGGTTATTAGATATATATATATATCTTTTTTTTTTTCTCCATTTTGGGGCATTTCTTGGAAAAAGTAAGTTGTCTGTATTTGCCCTTTTGTAACTGTTTCAAAAAAACAACAATTTATGAACAGTTGATCACCAAAAACAGATTTAAGGTAATGATCAACAAGTTTGTAGTCTAGTTGTGCTATCATGTCCATGATGTGCTGATCCTATCATTACTCAATCTTTCTCTTCCTGTCCTCTCCTTTCCTCCTGTACCTAACCTTTCAGCTGACCTCAGAAGCAGAGAATGGAGTTGTGAAATCCAGAGAGCTTCTGGACACCATCGTCAAGGAGAACAAAGGTGAGAGAAGTTAGAATCCAACTTAGAATCCATAGAATCCAAGTTAGAATCTGAGTTACAATCTGAGTTAGAATCCAAGTTAGAATCCTTAGACTCCAAGTTAGAATCCGAGTTACAATCCGAGTTAGAATCCAAGTTAGAATCCTTAGACTCCAAGTTAGAATTCTAGTTAGAATCCAATTTAGAATCCTTAGAATCCAAGTTAGAATCCTGTCATGATGATTATGGAACTATTCATGTATCCATAACAGAAGAAAGCCAATCGAAAAATAAATGTATAACACTGAATAACAGTATAACACACAAATGTAAAATTGGTTATAGAATAGCATATATTATCTGTGAACCATACGGTTGACAATCCACCACTATAAAATGAAATTTGCACTAATTTTAACATTATATGCAATAGACTGTGATGGGTAAACACCTGATTAAAGTCATCCTGGGTGCGAGAGTGCAACAAATTGTTCACTGTCATCAGAGAATTGACCTACATGCAACCATCTTTCGCCCTCTCTAGTTGTCTATGGAATCACTACAGGGTTTGGTAAATTTGCCCGGACTGTCATTCCTGTCCACAAGCTCAAGTACAGTACTTTCTCTTTTTTCTCTGAATATTGTCTGATAAGATTCATGCATTGTTTGCTTACAATGTGTCCATGTGTTGTATTCCCTTAGGGAGCTACAGGAAAATCTGGTGCGATCACACTCTGCAGGTTAGTGACCTAATGTATAACCGAGCTACAGGTACTAAATATCTAACTGGTCCATGTGTTCCACTACCTAAAGCATATACCTAAAAAAAACAGATTTTGATTCATGCAAGTCTGTCTTTTTGTCATACTTGTATATTCGCTATGAATATATCCATTCTTTTATATTCACTGGTCTTGTTTTGGGGCTCATATTATACCATATTATACCATTATACCAACTCTCCAATCACGCTCTGGTGTTTAGGTGTGGGCAACCCACTGAGCCCAGAAAGGACCAGGATGTTGTTGGCTCTGAGGATCAATGTCCTGGCTAAAGGATACAGTGGAATCTCCCTGGAAACCCTGCACAGAATGATCCAAGCCTTCAACGGTAAACCCATTAACCCTGACCTTCACCTCAGCTTCACCTCAGGGATAGCCTACATTCCATTGGTTCTGTTGGTTCCATTAGTTATTTTGGTTCCATTGGTTCCGTTGATTCCATTGGTGCTGTTGGTTCTGTTGGTTCCATTAGTTATTTTGCTTACATTGGTACAGCTGGTTCCATTAGTTATTTTGGTTCCATTGGTTCCGTTGATTCCATTACTTCTTTTGGTTCAATTTAGTTTAGTTTATTAGGATCCCCATTAGCTACTACACATGCAGCAGCTACACTTCCTGGGGTCCCCTTAAAACGTGTAAATACATAAAGTACAGAACAGTAATAGAGAAGAACAACACAAGATAACATTACATTTAAAATAAAACGTGTAAATAAAATAAGAGTTAAACTGTATATAGGAAAGTGTCAAGATAATTAAGTTCTCAGTGTTCAAAAATCCAATTTGAATTGATTACTCAGCCTGATACCCAGAATTTGTAGGAAACTGGTAGGAATGAATCAGACGGAGGCCCAGCTACAATTGTCAGGAATGTTTATTTAGAGAGCTCTGCTCATAATACCATGTACATTGGTTTATATACCTCACATTTCATCATAAATGTCCCTCCTTCTCTCAGATACAGTGGCAATATATTTCACAAGCCTTCTCACATTGTCTGCCACCTGTTAACTTGTTATGGCTGCAATCCCGCTAACGGGATCGATATGACAACTACCAGTGAAAATAGAGGGCGCCAAATTCAAACCACAGAAATCTCATATTTACAATTCCTAAAACATACATGTGTTTCTTATCATTTTAAAGTTAAACTTGTTGTTAATCCCACCAAAGTGTCCGATTTCAAATATGCTTTTCAGCAAAAGCACTACAAACGATTATGTTAGGTCTCCACCAAACCACAATAAGCACAGCCATTTTCCAGCTAAATATAGCATTCACAAAAAGCAGAACTAGAGATAAAATTATTCAACACAAGATAACATTACATTTAAAATAAAACGTGTAAATAAAATAAGAGTTAAACTGTATATAGGAAAGTGTCAAGATAATTAAGTTCTCAGTGTTCAAAAATCCAATTTGAATTGATTACTCAGCCTGATACCCAGAATTTGTAGGAAACTGGTAGGAATGAATCAGACGGAGGCCCAGCTACAATTGTCAGGAATGTTTATTTAGAGAGCTCTGCTCATAATACCATGTACATTGGTTTATATACCTCACATTTCATCATAAATGTCCCTCCTTCTCTCAGATACAGTGGCAATATATTTCACAAGCCTTCTCACATTGTCTGCCACCTGTTAACTTGTTATGGCTGCAATCCCGCTAACGGGATCGATATGACAACTACCAGTGAAAATAGAGGGCGCCAAATTCAAACCACAGAAATCTCATATTTACAATTCCTAAAACATACATGTGTTTCTTATCATTTTAAAGTTAAACTTGTTGTTAATCCCACCAAAGTGTCCGATTTCAAATATGCTTTTCAGCAAAAGCACTACAAACGATTATGTTAGGTCTCCACCAAACCACAATAAGCACAGCCATTTTCCAGCTAAATATAGCATTCACAAAAAGCAGAACTAGAGATAAAATTATTCACAAACCTTGAATTATCTTCATCAGATGACACTCATAGGACTTCATGTTACACAATACATGCATGTTTTGTGTGATAAAGTTCATATTTATATAAAAATAATCTGAGTTTACATTGGCGTATTAGATTCACTAGTTCCAAAAACATCAAGTGATTTTGCATAGCCACATCGTTTCAACAGAAATACTCATCATACATGTAGATGATAATACAAGTTATACACATGGAACTATAGATATACCTCTCCTTAATGCAACCGCTGTGCCAGATTTAAAAAAAAAAGTTTACGGAAAAAGCAACCCATGCAATAATCTGAGACGGAGCTCAGAACAGTAGCCAAATTAGCCGCCATGTTGTAGTCAACGGAAACCAGAAAATACATGATAAATGTTTCCTTACCTTTGATGAACTTCATCAGAATGCAGTCCTAGGAATCCCAGGTCCACAATAAATGATTTATTTGTTCGAAAATGTCCGTTATTTATGTCCAATTAGCTACTTTGGTTAGCGCGTTTGGTAAACAATTCCAAAGTCACAAAGCGCATCCACTATAACGAGACGAAATGTCAAAAAGTTCAGTAACAGTCAGTAGAAACATGTCAAACGATGTATTGAATCAATCTTTAGAATGTTGTTTACATAGATCTCGAATAACGTTCCAACCGGAGAATTAGAATGACTTCAGATGACCGGTGGAACACAGGTCCTTCCCCTGTGAACGCGCATGGTGAAAGCATGGTCAACTCGTGGCAGTGGTGACTATTTCCTGTCTCATTCGACCCCCCTTCACATTAGAGTCACACAAAGTTCTATTGACTGTTGACATCTAGTGGAAGGCGTAGGAAGTGAAAACTCATCCATATCTCGCTGTAATTTCAATGAGAGCTTGGTTGAAAATCTGCCACCCCCAGGAAGTGGAATTTCTCAGGTTTTTGCCTGCAATATGAGTTCTGTTATACTCACAGACATAATTCAAACAGTTTTAGAAACTTCAGAGTCTTTTCTATCCACTACTAATACTAATATGCATATATTAGCAACTGAGACTGAGGAGCTGGCCATTTACAATGGGCACCTTTTCATCCAAGCTACTCAATACGGGGCGGCAGGGTAGCCTAGTGGTTAGAGCGTTGGACTAGTAACTGGAAGGTTGCAAGTTCAAATCCACGAGCTGACGAGGTACACATCTCTCATTCTGCTCCTGAACAGGCAGTTAACCCCCCGTCATTGAAAATAAGAATTTGTTCTTAACTGACTTGCCTAGTTAAATAATGGTAAAATAAATCAAATAAAATACTGCCCCTGCAGCCATAAAAAGTTAAACAATCTACTACAAACCAAAGGTCTCTCACCTCCCTGGGTAGGGACAGAATGTCCTGTAAGGAACACAGTATTCCAGCCGGTCTGACGAGAGCTCCATTAGTTTCTAACAAGGAACAGAAAGTCCTTGTTCTAATTCTTGGCTAAAACTACACACATTATATTCAGTATTATGATTATAATAAGATTCATACAGTAACAGAGTAGTATTCTGTTTAGTCATAGTTCTAAGTTAAATGTATACATAATTGAGTCATTATTCAGAAACATCCCAAAAATCCCATAACCCTATGGCGAAATATTATACATCCAATCACACTTCTATTTTTATTAGAATGTTAAAAAGCACACATCTATTTTTATTTAAAGTATTTCTAGTTATCCAAATTCAACCCAGCAAAGACCAGTATATGTATTTACATTGACTGTTCTAGGCCTACATCGGAATCAGAACTCTTCTTATCAGGATTTTCGTTATAATCTTCATAAAAAAACAGTCTAAACATCAAAACAAGAGAGAACCTAAACATAAAAAATGGTCTCATCCAACATAGGCTCCTCGTATGTGAAGGAGCCGGATCCATCTGCTAGGTCTAGAGTCATGTATTCCACTGGTCCACATTTCATTCCACTGGTCCGAGCTCGGAATCGGCCCGTATCTCACTATCTGTTGTCTCATCAATTTCTCCAGAGTCCTGGAATTGAGAACCTTTCACAATAAGACAGCTCAGAACAACCAGCACTCCTGTAAATCTCCACCCCCTCCCAGAGAACATATCACCAGCCAGAGGCCAGCCCAAAAATGTAACTTCTATGAACGCTCACAGTGGGGAAAAGACTGGGTCAGGGACTCTTCATTAGAGAGATGACCCCCGAACCCTATTGGTTTCGGTTCTCCTCTCTAACACTGTGATTGTTCGAAAGTGTCAGTGTGTCTTACCCTTTTGCAGTGTGTGATATGAACCCAGGTAGCTCTTTCAGCTATTCTCACAGCGAAGGCAGTCACCAGGAGTCCTTGGTATGGCCCTTCCCAACGGGGCTGCTTCCCGTCTATTCTCCTCGGGGATTGAGTGAATCACCTTCTGCTGTAATTCACCTGTAGTGCATAAAATCTTGGACATACAGGTTTGGTTAACAAACAGTTTCTCATTTGTTCTATCTGATTATATCTTCAACTTCTATGCCTACTTGTTAGCAATTTTTTTTTATTAGTTTATTATCCAATAGGCCACAAAGTGTCCTATCCTAGGTCCCCCTAGGCCCCGTCCTATCCTAGGCCACAACTTACCCATCCCCCACTTTGATACCTGGCTCCGCCCAGGTAACAACCTTGCCGCATCTCTAAACAATGACTTAGGTGAGATTAGTAAATTATCCTTATGTCTGACATTATCATGTAGGAGCGCCCCTTTCATTCTCCACATGTCCAATTCTCCCTTGGGCGTCCGTTCATGTCTATCCTGTATCAATTCTCTGTCAAGTGTCTTATCTGAGGCTGATCAAAACACAAGGGAAAGCCATGATAGAGGTCAAAGGTTATACCACCCTTTTACAGTCGTGTTCCATACTATATTAGACATATTAAAGAACCCTTTATCTAAAGAATTCACGTGTTTAATTAAAACTGTTGTTGCTCCTAAACGTTTCCACTTCACAATAACAGCACTTAAAGTTGACCGGGGCAGCTCTAGCAGGGCAGAAATTTGACGAACTGACTTCAGTGCCACGTTGAAATTAACTGAGCTCTTCAGTAAGGCCATTCTACTGCCAATGTTTGTCTATGGAGATTGCATGGCTATGTGCTCGATTTTATAGACCTGTCAGCAACAAGTGTGGCTGAAATAGCAGAATCCACTAATTTGAATGGATGTCCACAAACTTTTGTATATAGTGTACCTCTACCCATCTTCACAACAACTTTGTCAATATGACTTGACCATGATAACTGAGCATCCAATGTTACTCCTAGGAGTATGCTCAGTTATCTCCTAGGAGTAACCATTGGTTCCATATGTTCTTTTGGTTCCATTGGTTCCGTAAGTTATTTTCTTCCATTGCTTCCATTGGTTCTTTTGGTTCCATTTGTTATTTTGCTTCCATTACTTCCATTGAATGGGCCACTTCAGAGAGTTTTTCATTGAAACAACAACAACAGCAACGTTAAACAAACAGAAACAGGGAAACGTCTCACATCTCTGATTGTCTTCTCCTTATAGCGTCCTGTCTGTCCTTCGTCCCTGAGAAGGGGACAGTAGGTGCCAGCGGAGACCTGGCCCCTCTCTCCCACCTGGCTCTGGGGCTGATGGGAGAAGGCAAGATGTGGTCGCCCAAGAGTGGATGGGCCGACGCCAAATACGTAAGCCATATCACTGCATTTTTATGTAACTAGGCAAGTCAGTTAAGAACAAATTCTTATTTTCAATGATGGCCTAGGAACAGTGGGTTAACTGCCTTGCTCAGGGGCAGAACGACAGATTTGTACCTTGTCAGCTCGGGGGTTTGAACTTGCAACCTTCCGGTTACTAGTCCAACGCTCTAACCACTAGGCCACCCCATATATTTAATGTTCTATTTTACCTTTGTGTAACCAGGCAATTCAGGGCAAATTCTTATTTATAATGACATTATAGCGTGTAGTTGTATAACTAACAAACTGATGTCACTGGAACTCCTGGATGATCGGGACATTGCACAATATCCCCAGGGAAAATTGTGGTAGACTGACTACTGAGAGGTCAGATGAGAAAACATGTTTGTTTTTCTACAACCCTTGACCTTTTACATTTGCTTTCCCCCTCTTTTCCCCTTTCATCCCTCTGCCCAGGTACTAGAGGCTCATGGACTCAAGCCAATATCACTGAAGCCCAAGGAGGTAAAGCGAACACACTCATCTACTCTTTTGTTGTTCTTTGTCACGCCATGGAGCGGTTGATTTGAGTTCACACTGTGTATTTGTGTACCATTTACAACAAACCAACTTGAACAGAATGTTCTCTGATTTTCCACAACAAAGGTGTTTAACTCCAGTCCTTGAGATAGTTGTTTTGATGGGATGAGACTCCTATATTTGGCATGTCACTGGGCTATGTTGGACCACCTCTTCTTCAGTTCAACCACAGTTGTTCGGGCTAACCCTGGTTTCTAAGGGGATGTTTGTGTGGGGACTGGGTTAAAAGCCAACTCTCTCCCCTGCCCATAGGGCCTGGCGTTAATTAATGGTACCCAGATGATCACGTCTCTGGGGGCAGAGGCGGTGGAGAGAGCCCAGGCCATCGCCAGGCAGGCGGACATCATCGCTGCTATCACCCTGGAGGTGCTTAAGGGGACCTCCAAGGCCTTCGACAGTGGTGAGACGAGACGGAGGGATGCGTGTGTATGTGTGTGCTTTCACCCAATCACCCTGGTGGTTTTCAAGGGGACTTTCCAAGCCTTTGAGTATGGAGGGTTAGTGTTCACTCTAAAGTTAGTGTTAGTTAACTGAGGTGCTCAAGGGGATCAGTGAGTGCATATAAGGACTCCCGAGTGGCGCATCGGTCTAAGGCACAGCATCTCAGTGCTAGAGGCGTCACTACAAATACCCTGGTTCGAATCCAGGCTGTATCGCAACCGGCCGTGATTGGGAGTCCTATAGGGCAGCGCACAATTGGCCCAGCGTCATCTGGGGTTGGCTGGCGTGGGCCGTCATTGCAATTAAGAATTTGTTCTTAACTGACTTGTCTAGTTAAATAAAGGTTCAAATAAAATATATATATATACTTTGTGTGTGTAGGTGATCACTACGTGACATACAACTTTGTCATTTTCTAGCACTTTTACCAACTGCTGACCACCATGACCGATCTAAAACGTCATGATTGAGACTGATTTAGCTACGCTATGCTAACCCAGTCCTCCATCATTCCAGATATCCACGCTCTGCGGCCCCATCCAGGACAGATAGAAGTGGCCATGAGGTTCCGCGCCTTACTGGACTCAGACCACCATCCCTCAGAGATCGCAGGTGAGTGAATGGATCAGGGTGCTGTACTACCACTCCAGTGTGTGTGTGTGTGTGTGCGCGCGTCCATGTGTGTGTGTGCCTGTCTTTTGGAGAAGTTGGGATAAAGTATTAATTGGACAATAAAAGTAATGTTCTGTTCTTGTTCTTCTACAGAGAGCCATCGGTTCTGTGACAGAGTCCAGGATGCCTACACCATGCGTTGCTGTCCTCAGGTGACTTAACATAGGGGTCAGAGGTCACAGAGTTTCATATTTAGTTCAGAGAATCCCCTCCAGGTCAGGACTCAACTCAGCCTTGTCTTTTCTTTTCATCCACAGGTCCACGGTATTGTGAACGACACAATAGATTTTACCCAGAAAATCATCAACACCGAGATTAACAGCGCCACCGACAACCCTGTATCCTTCACTGTGTGTGTGTATGTGTGACCAAATTATTCACCAACTATTCCCCCTGACCAAATTTGACGATTTCTACACTCTGTGCCAGTTTTATCCTTAAATGTTTGAAACAGATGGTGTTTGCAGAGAGAGGAGAGACCATCTCAGGAGGAAACTTCCATGGAGAATACCCAGCAAAGGTATCAAAAGCTTCTATTGGACTGAGTATTTCTGAGTTTTAGAACTATGTGAGACAATAAATGACATAGCATAACTAACTAGATTCAGCCGCGGGACAATTGTTTTCTGGAGCAGATGTTTGGTGGGCCAGAACATAATTACAAATCATTTATAGACTGCATATTGATATAATGTTTATAGACTGCATATTGATATAATGTTTATAGACTGCATATTGATATAATGTTTATAGACTGCATATTGATATAATGTTTATAGACTGCATATTGATATAATGTTTATAGACTGCATATTGATATAATGTTTATAGACTGCATATTGATATAATGTTTATAGACTGCATATTGATATAATGTTTATAGACTGCATATTGATATAATGTTTATAGACTGCATATTGATATAATGTTTATAGACTGCATATTGATATAATGTTTATAGACTGCATATTGATATAATGTTTATAGACTGCATATTGATATAATGTTTATAGACTGCATATTGATATAATGTTTATAGACTGCATATTGATATAATGTTTATAGACTGCATATTGATATAATGTTTGACTAATATATAATCATTTCAAACCTTGCTGACATTTGTATACGGTCATGTATCTCTCTATTATTGGTGGGAATACTTGGAAAAGTTTGTGGTCATATGCACATCCTTAAAAACATAGTAGATGCTGGGTTCATTAAATAACATTAATTAAGAACACAAAGGCCCGCACACTAAAGCTCCCAATTCACCGATTTATTGACAACGTTTCCATCCGAAACGGATCTTCGTCAGATCAAACAAACAAACTGAGTGCTCAAAATATACACATTTTTATACACATGGGGACAAAGATCGTACTTTTTGGAGAAATGTCTTCTGGTCTGATAAAACAGTAATAGAACTGTTTGGCCATGATGACCATTGTTATGTTTGGAGGTAAAAGGGGGAGGCTTGCAAGCTGAAGAACACCATCCCAACCGTGAATCACAGGGGTGGCAGCATCATGTTGTGGGGGTGCTTTGCTGCAGGAGGGACTGGTGCATTTCACAAAATAGATGGCTTCATGAGGAGGAAAATTATGTGGATATATTGAAGCAACATCTCAAGACATCAGCCAGGAAGTTAAAGCTTGGTCACAAATGGGTCTTCCAAATTGACAATGACCCCAAGCGTACTTCCAAAGTTGTGGCAAAATGGCTTAAGGACAACAAAGTCAAGGTATTGGAGTGGCCATCACAAAGCCCAGACCTCAATCCTTTAGAAAATTTGTGAGCAAGGAGGCCTACAAACCTGTCTCAGTTACACCAGCTCTGTCAGGAGGAATGGGCCAAAATTCACCCAACTTATTTTGGGAAGCTTGTGGAAGGATAACCGAAACGTTTGACCCAAGTTAAACAATTTAAAGGCAATACTACCAAATAGTAATTTAGTGTTTGTAAACTTCTGACCTACTGGGAATGTGATGAAAGAAATAAAAGCTGAAATAAATAATTCTCTCTACTATTATTCTGACATTTCACATTCTTAAAATAAAGTGGTGATCCTAACTGACCTAAGACAGGGAATTTTTACTAGGATTAAATGTCAGGAATTGTGAAAATTAGTTTACATGTATTTGGCTAAGGTGTATGTAAACTTCTGACTTCAACTGTATACTGTGTATATATATATATATATATATATATATATATATATATATATATATATATATATCTGTGTACGTGACCAATAAACTTTGATTTGATATGACTCCTATACCTCTATTGTTCTCTCTCTCTTTCTGTCTCTAGGCCCTGGACTTCTTGGCTATAGGTGTCCATGAGCTGGCAGCCATCAGTGAGAGGAGGATTGAGCGTCTGTGTAACCCGTCTCTCAGTGAGCTGCCAGCCTTCCTAGTCAACGAGGGAGGGCTCAACTCCGGATTCATGATCGCACACTGTACAGCTGCTTCCCTGGGTTAGTAAAGGATCAGCTCTTACTAACGTATGTCATTACGTCTTTGGGTGACCCAGGAGTAAACCCCATTGTGTGATAAAGAAGGCTATCACTGAGAAATAAAGTATTCCTTAGATTTCAACACACCCATCAACGTTTATTGATCACATCTTTACTAATTCTGCAGAAGTTAGCTTGAAAATAGTATCCAGATTCATCAGATGTAGTGATCATAGTATCCATATCCAAGCCAAAGTTCCAAAGGCTGGGTCTAATATAGTGGATAAGAGGTCATACAATAACTTTTGTAGTGATATTCCAATATTGTTGAATATTTGTGGTCTGTGGTGTGTAATGACGAGCAGACGCTGCACTTGACACATTTAGGAAATTGCTTATTCCATTTACTAATCAAATCAAACCAAATTATATTGGTCACATACACATGGTTAGCAGATGTTAATGCAAGTGTAGCGAAATACTTGTGCTTCTAGTTCCGACCGTGCAGTAATAACCACCTAGCCACCAGAAGCTAACCAGCTAATTAGCTACAAGCTATTTAGTAATTGTTAGCCACTGCTAGCGGCATTTACCTTCTGCACAGACAGATACCAGCCCTTTTTTTAGCCTGGATAATACTTGCCAGCCTACCAGTATCGGACTGTTTCTCCACTACAGCGTTGGATTCCTGCCGTAAACCCTGGACCATTACTCCTGATCTTCACAGCTAGCTACCTAGCTAGCTGCCACGAGTGACCCAGTACCGAAGCTATCCCTGAGGCCCACCTCCCGGCCTACTCGGTTGTTCACCCGGACTCCACCCAAACACAGCTAGAATCCACTACTCCACCGGATCCTTGCCATGAGCTCTGGTCCTTGGCACTGCTGCTACCGAGTGGCTATAGTGGCTAACGCTCCTGCCCCGAACCTAGCACCAGTTAGCCGTGAGCCAGGCGCATCTCCCGGCTAGAAAACAAAATTACTACAACTACAATACCTCTTTCGCCATCTGGCTTGGATCCTTTGTCGACATGGTGCCTCGCCGCACCACCACGACTAGTCTGCCGACGAATACTCCATCTGCTGTGCCTTCAACCGGCATCCATCGGAGCAGACGCTTCTACTAGCCCCGGGCTGCTAACTTTAAATGCTGTGTCACCCACGTGCTAGCATAGTAGCGACTATTCCACAGCTTCCCTGTTCCATCTATTGCTGTCCCCTGGACCCTATGATCACTTGGTTACATAGCTGATGCCTGCTGGACTGTCAATTAATCACAGTACTCCACTCGGTTTATTTTAGTTGTTATCTGTCGGCCCCCGGCTCTGTGTGTAGTTAACCGACCCTCTCTGCCCATTCATCGCCATTTTACCTGTTGTTGTTTTTTTTAGCTGATTGCTGTTGTTGTCTTCCCCGTTGTTGTCTTAGCTAGCTCTCCCAATCAACACCTGTGATTACTTTATGCCTCGCTGTATGTCTCTTTCAAATGTCAATATGCCTTGTATACTGTTGTCTAGGTTAGTTATCATTGTTTTAGTTTACAATGGAGCCCCTAGTTCCACTCATCATACCTCTGATACCTCCTTTGTCCCACCTCCCACACATGCAGTGACTTCACCCATTATAACCAGCATGTCCAGAGATGCAACCTCTCTTATCATCACTCAGTGCCTAGGCTTACCTCTGCTGTACCCGCACCCCAGCATACCCCTGTCTGCACATTATGCCCTGAATCTATTCTACCACGACCAGAAATCTGCTCCTTGTATTCTTTGTCCCCAACGCTCTAGGCGACCAGTTTTGATAGCCTTTAGCCACACCCTCATCCTACTCCTCCTCTGTTCCTCAGGTGATGGGGAGGTAAACCCAGGCCCTGCAAGTCCCCAGGCACCCTCATTTGTTGACTTCTGTGATCGAGAAAGCCTTGGTTTCATGCATGTTAACAACACTGTCATCTCAGATTTTCAAAATATGCTTCTCAACCATAGCAAAACAAGCATTTGTGTAACAGTATTGATAGCTAGCGTAGCATTTAGCGTTAGCATCAGCAGGCAACATTTTCACAAAAACCAGAAAAGGATTCAAATAAAATCATTTACCTTTGAAGAACTTCAGATGTTTTCAATGAGGAGACTCTCAGTAGATAGCAAATGTTCAGTTTTTCCTGAAAGATTATTTGTTTAGGAGAAATCGCTCCGTTTGGTGTGTCACGTATGGCTACCAAAAAAAAACGAAAATTCTGTCATCAAAACGCCTAACTTTTTTCCAAATTAACCCCATAATATCGACTGAAACATGGTAAACGTTGTTTAGAATCAATCCTCAAGGTGTTTTTCACATATCTCTTCGATGATATATCGTTCGTGGAAGTCTCCTCTCTCCCCTCAATCACATGGATCAATGCGTGCAGCTTGGAGATTACGCACCAATTTAGACAAAGGACACCGGGCGGACCCCTGGTAAACGTAGTCTCTTATGGCCAATCTTCCAATGATATGCCTACAAATACGTCACAATGCTGCAGACAACTTGGGGAAACGACAGAAAGGGCAGGCTCATTCCTGGCGCACTCACAGCCATATAAGGAGACAATGGAAAACAGAGCCTCAAAAATTCTGCTCATTTCCTGTTTGAAGTTTCATCTTGGTTTCGCCTGTAGCATGAGTTCTGTGGCACTCACAGATAATATCTTTGCAGTTTTGGAAACGTCAGAGTGTTTTCTTTCCAAAGCTGTCAATTATATGCATAGTCGAGCATCTTTTCGTGACAAAATATTGCGCTTAAAACGGGCACGTTTTTTTATCCATAAATTAAAAGAGCGCCCCCTATATCCAAGAAGTTAACATCAGAAACCTCCATCCCAAGTTTGTTTTACTCACTGCTTTAGCACACTCCGCCAACCCTGATATCCTTGCCGTGTCTGAATCCTGGCTTAGGAAGGCCACCAAAAATTCAGAGATTGCAATACCCAACTACAACATTTTCTGTCAACATAGAACTGCCAAAGGGGGAGGAGTTGCAATCTACTGCAGAGATAGCCTACAAAGTTCTGTCATACTTTCCAGGTCTATACCCTAACAGTTCGAACTTCTAATTTTAAAAATTAATCTCTCCAGAAATAAGTCTCTCACTGTTGCCGTCTGCTATCGACCCCCCTCCGCTCCCAGCTATGCCCTGGACACCATATGTGAATTGATCGCCCCCCCCCCCCCATCTAGCTTCAGAGTTCGTTCTGTTAGGTGACCTTAACTGGGATATGCTTTAACACCCTGGCAGTCCTACAATCTAAGCTAGATGCCCTCAATCTCACACAAATCATCAAGGAACCCACCAGGTACAACCCTAAATCTGTAAACATGAGAACCCTCATAGACATTATCCTGACCAACTTTCAATCAGGATCTCAGCGATCACTGCCTCATTACCTATATCCGATATGGGTCCGCGGTCAAACGACACCCCCTCATCACTGTCAAACGCTCACTAAAACACTTCTGCGAGCAGGCCTTTCTAATTGACTTGGCCCGGGTATCCTGGAAACATACTGACCTCATCCCGTCAGTCGAGGATGCCTGGTCATTCTTTAAAAGTAATTTCCTCACCATCTTAGATAAGCATGCCCCTTTCAAAAAAATGCAGAACTAAGAACAGATATAGCCCTCGGTTCATTCCAGACCTGACTGCCCTTGACCAGCACAAAAACATCCTGTGGCGGACTGCAATAGCATCGAAGAGTCCCCGCGATATGCAACTGTTCAGGAAAGTCAGGAACCAATATACGCAGTCAGTCAACCAGGAAAGCAAAGCCTAGTTTTTTCAAACAGAAATTTGCATCCTGTAGCCCTAACTCCAAAAAGTTTTGAGACACTGTAAAGTCCATGGAGAACAAGAGCACCTCCTCCCAGCTGCCCACTGCACTGAGGCTAGGTAACACGGTCACCACCGATAAATCCATGATCCATGAGCCTCCCCAGCTTCTCCTTCACCCAAATCCAGATAGCAGATGTTCTGAAAGAGCTGTAAAACCTGGACCCGTACAAATCAGCTGGGCTAGACAATCTGGACCCTCTCTTTCTAAAACTATCCACCGCCATTGTTGCAACCCTTATTACCAGCCTGTTCAACCTCTCTTTCGTATCATTCGAGATCCCTAAAGATTGGAAAGCTGCCGCGGTCATCCCCCTCTTCAAAGGGGGTGACACCCTAGACCCAAACTGTTATAGACCGATATCCATCCTTCCCTGCCTATCTAAACTCTTCGAAAGCCAAGTTAATAAACAGATCACTGACCATTTCGAATCCCACCGTAACTTCTCTGCTGTGCAATCCGGTTTCCGAGCTGGTCACGGGTGCACCTCAGCCACGCTCAAGGTACTAAATGATATCATAACCACCATCGATAAAAGACAGTACTGTGCAGCCGTCTTCGACCTGGCCAAGGCTTTCAACTCCGTCAATCACTGTATTCTTTTCGGCAGACTCAATAGCCATGGTTTCTCTAATGACTGCCTCACCTGGTTCACTTTGCAGACAGACTTCAGTGTGTCAGATCGGATGGCATGTTGTCCAGACCTCTGGCAATCTCTATGGGGGTACCACAGGGTTAAATTCTCGGGTCGACTCTTTTCTCTGTATATATCAATGATGTCACTCTTGCTGCGGGCGATTCCCTGATCCACCTCTACGCAGACGATACCATTCTGTATACCATTCTGCCCCTCTTTGGACACTGTGCTAACTAACCTCCAAACGAGCTTCAATGCCATACAGCACTCCTTCCGTGGCCTCCAACTGCTCTTAAACCCTAGTAAAAC
Organism: Oncorhynchus kisutch; assembly: GCF_002021735.2. Taxonomy (NCBI): domain Eukaryota; kingdom Metazoa; phylum Chordata; class Actinopteri; order Salmoniformes; family Salmonidae; genus Oncorhynchus; species Oncorhynchus kisutch. The sequence goes on from NC_034195.2 coordinate 49,632,556, forward strand.
CAAATGCATGCTTTTCAACCGTTCGCTGCCCGCACCTGCCCGCCCGACTAGCATCACCACCCTGGACGGTTCCGACCTAGAATATGTGGACATCTATAAGTACCTAGGTGTCTGGCTAGACTGTAAACTCTCCATCCAGACTGATATTTAACATCTCCAATCCAAAATCAAATCTAAAATCAGCATTTCGCAACAAAGCCTCCTTCACTCACATCGCCAAACTTACCCTCGTAAAACTGACTATCCTACCGATCCTCGACTTCGGTGATGTCATCTACAAAATAGCTTCCAATACTCAACTCAGCAAACTGGATGCAGTCTATCCCAGTGCCATCAGTTTTGTTACCAAATGACCTTATACCACCCACCACTGCGACCTGTATGCTCTAGTCGGCTGGCCCTCGCTACATATTTGTCGCCAGACCCACTGGCTCCAGGTTATCTATAAATCTATGCTAGGTAAAGCTCCGCCTTATCTCAGCTCACTGGTCACGATAACAACACCCACCCGTAGCACACGTTCCAGCAGGTATATCTCACTGATCATACCCAACGCCAACACCTCATTTGGCCGCCTTTCTTTCCAGTTCTCTGTTGCCAGTGACTGGAACGAATTGGAGACTTTTATTTCCCGCACCAACTTTAGTTGTCCACATATTCTAAGTCAGAACCATCCAGAGTAGTGATGAATGAATAAGAATATGGAAAGGTGTACAGAAGATGGAAAAGAGTACAGTATGTACATATGAGATGAGTAATGTAGGGTATGTAAACATTATATAATGTGGCATTTTTTAAAGTGACTAGTGATACATTTATTACATCCAATGTTGTATTATTAAATTGACTAGAGATTGAGTTAGTATGTTGGCAGCAGCCACTCAATGTTAGTGATGGCTGTTTAACAGTCTGATGGCCTTGAGATAGAAGCTGTTTTTCAGTCTCTCAGTCCCAGCTTTGATGCACCTGTACTGACCTCGCCCTCTGGATGGTAGCGGGGTGAACAGGCAGTGGCTCAGGTGGTTGTTGTCCTTGATGATCTTTTTGGCCTTCCTGTGACTTCGGGTGCTGTAGGTGTCCTGGAGGGCAGGTAGTTTGGCCCCAGTGATGCGTTGTGCCTCACTACCCTTTGGAGACAGGATGCTCTCGATTGTGCATCTGTAAAAGTTTGTGAGTGTTTTAGGTGGCAAGCCAAATTTCTTCAACCTCCTGAGTTTGAAGTTGCGTCTTCTTCATCACGCTGTCTGTGTGGGTGGACCATTTAAGTTTGTCCGTGATGTGTATTCCGAGGAACTTAAAACGGTCCATCTCCTCCGCTACTGTCCCGTCGATGTGGATAGGGGGGTGCTCCCTCTGCTGTTTCCTGAAGTCCACGATCATCTCCTTTGTTTTGTTGATGTTGAGTGTGAGGTTATTTTTCTGACACCACACTCCAAGTGCCCTCACCTCCTCCCTGTAGGCCATATTGTCATTGTTGATAATCATTCCTACCACTGTAGTGTTGTCTGCAAATTGATGATTGAGTTGGAGGTGTGCATGGCCACACAGTCATGGGTGAACAGGGAGTACAGGAGAGGGCTGGGAACACACCCTTGTGGGTCCCCAGTGTTGAAGATCAGCGGGGTGGAGATGTTGTTTCCTACCCTCACCACCTGGGAACGGCCTGTCAGAAAGACCAGGACCCAGTTGCACAGGGCGGGGTCGAGACCCAGGGTCTCGAGCTTAATGACGAATTTTGAGGGGTACTATGGTGTTAAGCATGCACCCATTAAGAAAATGACTGTAAAAACTGTTAAATCCATGTGAATTGATGAGGAATTGAAAAATGGTTGAGAGGGATGAGGCAAAGGAATGGTAAATAAGTCTGGCTGCACAACCAGATTGGCAAATTGAGAAATCATGTGACCAAACTGCTTAAAAAGAGAGCTAATATTAATTATATTTACGTCAATCTCTCCTGGCTCAAATTGGAGGAGAGATTGACTTCATCACTACTTGTACAGTGCCTTGCGAAAGTATTCGGCCCCCTTGAACTTTGTGACCTTTTGCCACATTTCAGGCTTCAAACATAAAGATATAAAACTGTATTTTTTTGTGAAGAATCAACAACAAGTGGGACACAATCATGAAGTGAAACTACATTTATTGGATATTTCAAACTTTAAAAAAAAATCAAAAACTGAAAAATTATTATAGCTCTCACACAACCATGCATACCCCACAAGACACACCACCAGAGGTCTCTTCACAGGCCCCAAGTCCAGAACAGACTATGGGAGGCTCTATTCTGCATCAAGTAACTGCTGTAATCCGTACAATACAAATACAAATACACCTTAAGGAACAGCGGGGACTGTGAAGCAACACAAATATAGGCACAGACACATGCATATACACACACACACGATAACATACGCACTATACACACACATACACATGGAGTTTGTACTGTAGATATGTGGTAGTGGTGGAGTAGGGGCCTGAGGGCACACAGTGTGTTGTGAATGTATTGTAATATTTTTTTAAATTTACTATATATATATATTTAAATCAGCTTGATGGCTGAAAAGTGTCCGAAACGTTACTCCTAAATGTATATCTTTATATCCTGTTTCACTTGTGTAGTATCAGAGAACAAGGTGCTGTGTCACCCATCTTCAGTGGACTCCCTGTCCACCAGCGCAGCCACAGAGGACCACGTATCCATGGGAGGCTGGGCCGCCAGGAAAGCCCTGAGGGTGGTGGAACATGTGGAACAAGGTGGGAAACTAACCATTGATTTGGACTTGATACAGTAGATATTCATCTTTTGAATATTTGTTCCTGTTGAAAAGAAGCAATATTATAATTTTCTCCCCAATTTCGTGGTATCCAATTGTTAGTAGCTACTATCTTGTCTCATTGCTACAACTCCCGTACGGGCTCGGGAGAGACGAAGGTCGAAAGTCATGCGTCCTCCGAAACACAACCCAACCAAGCCGCACTGCTTCTTAACACAGCGCGCATCCAACCCGGAAGCCAGCCGCACCAATGTGTCGGAGGAAACACGGTGCACCTGGTGACCTTGGTTAGCGCGCACTGCGCCCGGCCCGCCACAGGAGTCGCTGGTGCGCAATGAGACAAGGATATCCCCCCCCCCCCCCCCCCCGCTCTGGAACGCTGCTGCTACTCTCTGTTATTTTCTATACATAGTCACTTTAATAACTCTACCTACATGTACATATTACCTCGACACAGGTGCCCCCACACATTGACATTGACTCTGTACCAGTACCCCCTGTATATAACCCCACTATTGTTATTTACTGCTGCTCTTATCTCTTACTTTTTTGGGGGGGGGGGGGGTATTTTCTTAAAACTACATTGTTGTTTAAGGGCTTGTAAGTAACCATGTAACTGTAAGGTCCACACCTGTTGTAATCAGGGTTGTTCTTCTTAATCTTAACTGGGAAACATTTACCCAGTTACTGTGAAAATGTCCTACTTCAACTGACTGTGGGTATTCTGGGTAATATGTAATGTCACGGTGATACTGACAAACTGCAGTAGTGGAGTTCAAGCAAACACAGAAAAAGTCAGTGATATTTTAAAGAGTAAAGATATTAATTATATTAGTAAAGATAAGGGTATTCTGGGTAATATTTATTTTAAAGACACCCCAGAGGAAGTTGCTGCAACTATTTCACCGTATTGTCTTGTCCTAGAGATGAAGAAATGCACGTTGACTTAAATCATTGTGCAACATCATGTGTAAACTCTGGCCCAAAAAAAAGAGTGGATTTCTACCGGTGTGGCTGTTTTAAAAACTAGCCCACATTTAGAGAGCTCAACCTGTGTTAAAAGTATAAGGTAATATCAGATAATTTCTGGGTAACAATTAAGGTACCTTACTGTGATTGCTTTCAATTCAAATGGTCAAAAAGAAACAAAAATAGCTTCTTAGCAAAGAGATATTTTTCATGCAAGAATGTTGCTAGGATTTTCTGGGACTGATATCTAGCTATTATTGGTCTATAAACTAATTTATAGACCAAACTCCATCCCACCAAAACAGGCTGAAATGTCAGGCGATCTTTTACAAACAGCTCTTACACTGAAAGGACATTATCATCCTTTTCACAATTTCAACCTCATACTGTGGAAATATATATACAACATGGAAGAATCACGTTTTATATATGTATATATAAATATATATACAACACGGGAGAATCACGTTTTGTTGATGCATTGGACATTTACAAAACTTTTTACCTCTATGTCAAAAAGGAGCTTTTTTTTGGGGGGGGGGGTCTCTATTTTTTTTTTTTTTGGTCTCTATTTTGGTATATTTCTATGCATTGAACATTACTGGGGCGGCAGGGTAGCCTAGTGGTTAGAGCGTTGGACTAGTAACCGAAAGGCTGCAAGTTCAAATCCCCGAGCTGACAAGGTACAAATCTGTCGTTCTGCCCCTGAACAGGCAGTTAAACCACTGTTCCTAGGCCGTCATTGAAAATAAGAATTTGTTCTTAACCGACTTGCCTGGTTAAATAAAATAAAAAAACTAAGAAACACAAGAAAAATTGTATTAGATTTTATCCTATATAATAACTTGTATAATACTGTTGTTGATGATTCTTTTCCAATCGGAAAAATTTGTTTATTTATGTGAATAACGTGTTATTCTGAGGGTCCACAATTGGTCCATAACCTGTCTCATTTCCTCTCCCCCTCGTCAGTCCTAGCAATCGAGCTGCTAGCTGCCTGCCAGGGAATTGAGTTCCTCCGCCCCCTGCGTACAACAACACCATTGGAGAAGGTCTATGACCTTGTACGTAGCGTAGTCAAGTAAGTCAAACAGATCTGGGCAGTGTGTACACAATGTAACGCACACAACACATGTCTCAGTCCCCTGAAATGATTGAGAAAGTTGGTTAATATTTATCCAATGTCCCTCTTCTTTCTGTGCCTCCTCTTCCCCTCATTATGTGCCTCCCCCTGATTCGCTTCCCTTCTCTGTCTACCCCTCTTCTCCTCACCCTCTCTGTCTACCCCTCTTCTCCTCACCCTCTCTGTCTACCCCTCTTCTCCTCACCCTCTCTGCCTCCCCCTCTCTGCCTCCCCCTCTTCTCCTCACCCTCTCTGCCTCCCCCTCTCTGCCTACCCCTCTTCTCCTCACCCTCTCTGTCTACCCCTCTTCTCCTCACCCTCTCTGTCTACCCCTCTTCTCCTCACCCTCTCTGCCTCCCCCTCTTCTCCTCACCCTCTCTGTCTACCCCTCTTCTCCGCACCCTCTCTGCCTCCCCCTCTTCTCCTCACCCTCTCTGCCTCCCCCTGATTCATTTCCCTTCTCTGTCTCCCCCTCTTCTCCTCACCCTCTCTGCCTCCCACCGATTCACTCCCCTTCTCTGCCTCCCCCTCTTCTCCTCATCCTCTCTGCCCCCCCCTCTTCTCCTCACCCTCTCTCCCTCACCCTCTTCCCCTCACCCTCTTCCCCTCACCCTCTTCTCCTCACCCTCTCTGCCTCCCCCTCTTCTCCTCCCCCTCTCTGCCTCCCCCTCTTTTCCTCACCCGCTCTGCCTACCCCTCTTCTCCTCACCCTCTCTGCCTACCCCTCTTCTCCTCACCCTCTTCTCCTCACCCTTTCTGCCTCCCCTCTTCTCCTCACCCTCTCTGCCTCCCACCGATTCACTCTCCTTCTCTGCCTCCCCCTCTTCTCCTCAACCTCTCTGCCTCCCCCTGATTCATTTCCCTTCTCTGTCTCCCCCTCTTCTCCTCCCCCTCTTCTCCTCCCCCTTTCTGCCTCCCCTGTTCCCAGGCCCTGGATCAAGGATAGGTTCATGTCTCCAGACATTGAGGCGGTCCATCGTCTTCTTCTAGACCAGAAGGCAAGTGTGGGGTCATAATAGTGTGGGGTCATAACTCTGAGCCTATATTCTTAAATAAACTAAAAATGTTAATTTAGCACATGCTTTTATCCAAGTTTGTGTATTTTGTGTGGTTATTCAGGTGTGGAACGTGGCTCAGCCATACATTGAGAAGTATAACATGGAGCTTCTTCCTGAGTCCCGCCCCATCTCTCCTACTGCCTTTTCATTGGATCCCCCAGCATCACCACGGAAACGCATCCGACTCGAGTGAAATCATAATTGTCTGACTAAATGTATACTTTTTGTCTTCCTGTTTTTCAGACAAATGTTTTCTTCCTTCCGCAGCCCCAGCCGCTTCAATAATTATTATGTATTCCATGCTAGTTTTGAACAAAGAGTTGTCGGATAACATTGATTGAGGCTAGACAGGAGATTTGTAATCTTATTCGTCACAGAAACTAGATAGAGCTTGATTTAATGTATTAAACTTTATTCACAAAAGCAATATGAATGTATTTTTCACTAAATTACAATAATTTCATGCCTTAGTTATTTCATATATTCATACTTTGTTTAATAGTAATTTGGGGAACTGATTGTACACATAAATGACTATGTACGTAGAATGAATATTGATTTAAAGCTACAATGTCCACCTGAATAATCTAAACAGTAAATACAGTCAGTCGGTCTAAGGAAGTGGTATTATGTTTTTACAGGAATTTACCAACAATGGAAGATTTTTCTAAACAAATGTCATTTATACAACATGTGCACACTGTATTCTGCATGTTTGTGCAAAATAGATTGCATCCTTTACATTTTAGCACTGAATAAAGTCCTAATAACATGGTCATAGTTATCGTGAAATAGACATTCAACTGTTTCTATTGAAATTCTACAATGAATTTCCAACAACTGATTTTTTTATCACGCCCTCGCTCAAGGGGATTTGGGATTTGGTGGTAGAACAGGCTAACCTGGTTTACCAGTCTCTTTACCTAATCCACTCCCTGTACCCATGTGATGTGCCAAGGGACTGGTCTTAGTTTCTGCCATCTTCAAATATAAACGTTATATCATTCATGATGAGAACAGAGGATTTTGATACTGATTTGATCACTCACACAGCTATCGTCCCATCACAACGACTATGCAAATATTGAAACTCACTTTTTCTCCACTGAAACATGTTGCTAAAACCAGTCTGTCCCAAATTTGCTAGCTCACTTCTAAATTCTCAAACTAAATACATACTGCAATTTCAACCACAAAAGGTTTTTAGTTTCAAAATACAACAACGTGCCTAGCTAACAGCTAAATGTGTTTGCCTTTGTTATACATTGCAATTATATTTTCGAGGCTCCACATGTCATGGAAAATATTAACGTTATTTACAACAACCAATGAGCAACTCCGCAGTAAATCCAGCGCGAGGACGTTGAGATTGCTAAAAGGTCAGTCTCTCGTTCAGACTAAGAACATATAGGCCTACTTCAAAAGAAAAACTAGGGGCCAACTGTCAAACAGAGGCAATGTAATGTATTTTCTGAGAAATGCAAAGGAACACAACGATACATTTCTGTATGCTGGTACTGTACAAGAAAATGCGGTGCCAAGCCATTTCATTGGGGTATGGAGAGAGACACACTTTCTGATATAATCTAATACAAGGCTATGCCATTAGACGATTTGCGTACATACATTTTACTTATGGGTGGTCCATTTTGCCATGAACCCAACTGAGCTACAAAGGACATGTTGAGGAAAAGCGTGCAAGTGAGCATTTCACTGCACTGTTTACACCTGCTGTATGCTGTGTACGTGACATTTAAACGTCGATTGACGGCGGAGATAGAAGATTCAGTTGAAGTTAAACAATTCTGTAGACATTTATAAAAAAAAAATGCATCTGTAAATAATCAAACATATAGGCCTATGTAAATAAATGTTTATCTGTAAATAATCAAACATTATATAAGCCTATGTATCTATAAATAAACGAATGGATTTAAATACTTTACATCGAAAATGTTGAAAGAAGCCATGAGTGAACTCGTGCTTCAGTAATGGAATCAATCTTTCCCTGACATTCTTTTGTAATGAACTGCATAGCTACAGTGCGCAATATTGCGTGCGTTGTTTACGTTTGAAACGCACACCACTCATTTTAGCCCCATGTGCCCAGAGATTGGAACAAATCAGACATTAGACATTTCACCCCAGAAAGCTACTGAGAAAACATTTCAGGCAAGTGGACAGAGATAACAACCAGGGATTCAGGTATTTAGACCTATTCTGTAAACAACAATAACCTGCACTGAACATTTTGTTTCTTAAACACTGTGATCTGAATAGCAACAAATGCAAAACTACTAAGATGTATAGATTATTTAGACTATAGAAGTAGTCACTATTTTTGACTGAAAACTCAAATGATTTGTTATTGCATTCCCTCAGATATTAATTATTGTAAGTCATAGTACCTATCCCGAACACAAAACTGGAAATGGACATTCCCTCCCCTCTTCGCTCCCCTTTGAGCATGCCTGATATTAAGAAAGGTAAGCCTACATTTACACAGATGCTAGTTTTACTATATATAAGCTTTATTTATTATTATTTTTTACATGTTATGATACCATTTATGTTCTTTCAGTGAAGATAAGTTCTCCCAAACACACTCCTGATGCTGAATACCTCTTAAGGAGAAGGGGTGGGATGGCAGGTATTTCATTTGAGGACAAATATACCATTTATGGGTGACTAAAACGTTTATTATGAATAACAAACAAATAAACCATCTAATTTATTACAGAAAGTCTTGAGGAGACTGCAAAGCCAACATTGGATACAGTCTGGCTGAAATCAAGGAATAGTACAGGTAACGCTTAACATATGCATGCAAATAATTGAACCATGGCAAATGTCATTGTTCTTACTTTCATGATAATGTTATTATTTTTTATTTATTTGTATCTTGTTAAAAGCACTTTCATAGGATATTTGTTGAACTGTTGAATGCAGTGTTTCTCAAAACTCTCCTTGGGGACCCCCAGACATTTCACAATTTTGTTGTGGCCCTGAACTAGCTCACCTGATTGCTCTAGTCAAAGGGCATGATGATTAGTTGACTAATTGAATCAGGTGTGCTAGCTCTGGAATATATCCAATACATGGAATGGTTGGGTATCCCCGAGGAGAGGTTGGAGAACCACTGGTTTAATGAATACACACCAGCCACGGAGACATGTTTTTCTTATCTCTGATATTCAGACGACGACAGAAAATCTAACAACCCATTTGTGCTTCCAATGGATCGTAACATCTTCAAAAAGAGAGAGATTGAATCTGTAATCAAACAACAAGTACGTAGGCTACTGTAATACCCTCGGGGACTTTTATGCATCCATCTCTAGACCATAATAGAAAATAATACAAATAGAATAGAATCTTCAGATTGAGGCCTGTGAGCCTATCAAGTGATTACAGGAATACCATTTTGTAATTCTCGCTCTCTCTCAGGAGAAGAAGTTCTTCAGCAGCCTGCCGACCCAGATGAAGAGTACCTACCTGTCCCGACTCAGGTGCCGCTCTGCCCCCATGAGGAGTGCTGTGCAGGACACAATCGCAGAACCAGAGAAATGCAGACGGGAAAAAACAACATGGGCCACCGTGGTCACTAAAAGTACTGTGTATATATATATACTGTATATGACAGACAACCGTCTAGAATCAAAATTTACATTTTAATGATCTAAATATGAATGTATTTGTATTGCTGTCTGGGTCCTATAATTAAGATGATTGTATAATAGGTAGACCTATAATAAAAGGATATTCTACTGTATATTTCATTATAGAGGTATCTATCATTATTTAAATTATATTTTACTAGGCAAGTCAGTTAAGAACAAATTCTTATTTTCAATGACAGCCTAGGAACAGTGGGTTAACTGCCTGTTCAGGGGCAGAACGACAGATTTGTACCTTGCCAGCTCGGGGATTCAAACTTGCAACCTTTTGGTTACTAGTCCAACACTCTAACCACTAGGCTACCCTGCCGATTTAGACAGCAGTCACAATAAAGGCACATACATCGATGTTTTAACAGAGTGTTGACCAGGTTATCTCTTGTCGTTTTGCAGGTTGCAGTCAAGAGAGGGAGAATATTAGGGACTACTTGTCTAAACAGCGAGAAAAGTTTATGCAGCAGGTAAAACAATTATGGTCTAAAATGTAACAGAAGCTGTGGCTAGGTGTAATGAATTCAATCAAACCTGCAGTGCCGTAGTAATGCAAAGCCAATTTCATTTCAATTCAATATGATAAAAAAAAACTGCCATCATTTCTGATGTAGAAGAGACATAATCTCTACAGTAGGTTTTAAGGAATTCCAGTCTCTCTCTCTCTCTCTCTCTCTCTCTCTCTCTCTCTCTTTTTTTTTCTCTCTCTTTTTTTCTCTCTCTCTCTCTCTCTCTCTCTCTCTCTCTCTCTCTCTATCCATGTCTCTCTCTCTCTCTCTCTCTCTCTCTATCCATGTCTCTATCCATGTCTCTATAGTACTCTCTGTCAGTGAAGCAAGACACCATCAAGAAGCTGGAGAAGGACACGGTGATAGAGCTTCAGTTGATCAGACACGCTGAGAAACATCTGCAACAGGACTCGGTCGCCTTTGAAAAGTTCATCAAGGAAAACGACCAGAGCTCAGTGGAAGCTGTCAAGTTGTTAGTAGAGCCTATCATTATTGTTACCAATAAATAGTAGCCTACACGTGATTTTGTATTAGCTTTTCAAATATCTCTAGCTACCTGATTGACAAAATAACCAGTAGGTTACAGTAATAGTTAATTTATTCACGATAGGTCCACCACAGGTAGATCATGGTAAATGCACAATGTTACAATAAGTTAATCATTACCCATCTCATATGAATATACTGTATTATATACTATTCTACTGTATCTTAGTCTATGCCGCTCTGACATTACTTGTCCATATATTTATATATTCTTAATTCCATTCCTTTACTTAGATTTGTGTGTATTGGGTGTATGGTGTGAAATTGTTAGATATTACTGCACTGTCAAGGGCTAGAAACACAAGCATTACGCTACATCAGGAATAACGTCTGCTAAACACGTGTATGTGAACAATACGTTATTTATATTTACATTTAAATAAAAACATCACATGTATATTCTGTTATATTTCTTTCCAGGGCAGAGAAAGAGACTATGCTGAAAATGGAGAAAACAGCAGAAATTAAAAAAGTAACAGTACAAATGATGGCGATGAAAAGGTACTGTATCATGTACGCTATACTAGAAAGGAAAATTTCAAAATGTGTCTCCTTCGAGCCGGATTTGAACCAGCGACCTAAGGATTTCCGCTTTGATTCCAACTACAGTCCTCCGCTCTACCAACTGAGCTATCGAAGGGACGCTGAATAACATAGAAAAAATAGGGCATTTAAACATGCTTTCAGATGAACTCGAAAGTTGTGAAATATTTAATAGTTTTAGTATTTTTCCCCCCCAGTAACGCTGCACGGTCTTAACATATTTGACTACTGTAGCTAATGTACGGTAGTAGTGAAAACTACCTAACCACGTTACGTTTTTTCAGAATGGATGAGCTAGCATGCGTGTTAGCTAGGCTACGTTTAGAGAACACGCCGCCGTCGCGCTGAACTCATTCCTTTCCATTGGGGAGTGGGGTGGAGTCGACATGTGTTTGATTTTTCAGTGGTAGTAAATGTCCTCCCACATAATGCAAGCATATCCCCTTTAGCGACATCTCAAAGTATCAAGAAATACTGAAGGAGTACCAGACCTACAAAACGTTTCTCATGGCCGTCGGACCCATGGAGTGGCGTGAGGAACAGAAACGCAAGAGGGAGGACAGGAGAGCAACCAAGCAGAAAGAGATTTCAAACATTTTCTGTCTTCCTTCATCGGTCAAAGGTATGGGAGTTTAAATACTTTCCTTGGATTTTTTTGAGATTGATAAAAATGTGTGCAATAGGAAATATGCAATAGTAGGCTAAAGGTGGCCGCATAATGGTTTACATTAATCTAGGATTAGAGTTCATCCACATTGGTGCAACGCACCCTAAATCTATTGACAGAAGTCTTGACATTTTCTATTATTTTACTGATTCCAAGACGAAAATAAAAAAGGTCCAGCGTATGCCAGACGCAATTCAAGAGTCACAAAAAATGCTCCGGTAAGACATCAAAACAAAAGGTAAAGAGGATGGGGAACGTATATATTTTTGTGCGTGGATTGATTTTATTTTATGATATAACGTAATTGACAAGTAACATTGGAAATAGTTCAGTGCTACTGTGTGCATTTGATTGTACCCTGTCAGTGGCAAAGTCAGCAGCATACTTCACCACCAGGAGAGACAGGGGTCCACCATCCCTGAGGTGCCAGAGACCGCAGAGACCTCAGACAGTGACGAGGTATGGCTTAAACCTTCCTGTTTTTTATTGATGAACCTTCTTGACTATTGATGTGTTTTGTTGACATAATGTATGTAACCAACCAGGAAAGTGGTTAAAAAAATGGGGGTAAACCAGAGGTAAATTTAGCAAACCCCCAATGCAAAAAACCATACATAAATAATGTATCTAACTACCATAATAAACCCTATTCCCAATTTAAGACAAGGAAACTGGGTTTATTTGGGTTGACCCCCAAGACAGCACAAACAAATCCGACTGGGACCAGACGTATGTGTTATCATTAGCTCTTCCATTTTGTTCTCTGCTGTGGCTCCTCTCCTCCAAGGAGCCAGAGTTGTGTTACTCCAACCCCAGGGACATGCTGAATTTGCTGACTGATCTGGAGGAGCAGAACCTGTCCTACATCCAGAACTTCCAGGAGACAGAGGAGGTCATGGATGAGATCCGCAAAACCATCCAGTTGACGCAGGAAAGGATGTAAGGAAGGGCACATCATCTATGCTGTTATACTCCCTATTTAAATCAAATCCTCTCCAGGAATACTACAGTGCTGTGTTCCTCAAGAGTCTAGCCACTAGGTGGCAGGGTAGCCTAGTGGTTAGAGCGTTGGACTAGTAACCGAAGTTGCAAGTTCATATCCCCGAGCTGACAAGGTACAAATCTGTCGTTCTGCCCCTGAACAGGCAGTTAACCCACTGTTCCTAGGATGTCACTGAAAATAAGAATTTGTTCTTAACTGACTTGCCTAGTTAAATAAAGGTAAAGAAAGAAATGAAAATGAGTGTTTGTTATCGACGAGTCCAGGTTCTCCTTGGGCAACTTCACCTCTTTATTCCATTAATTTCATGCCTAATAAACACGAGCCAGGTGTCATCCCTAGCAGATGTGTGGTGTGGGTTTATTTTACGTGTGTAATGTACAGGAACAGTGAGGCCCGGATCCTGCTGCAGCAGGTAGACATCCTGAAGAACACCATCAAGAGGGAGGAGGAGAAGACCTCTGAGCTGGAGCTCAAGTCCAGGATCTTCTCCTACGGAGAGTACAGAGCTGACAAACAGGTTAGTACTATTGTCCACGTCGTTGCTGCAGGCCCAATGGATGAGCGCGTTTGATGAATGACATCGCTCTCGATGACGAAATTGCAACTGCAGGTTCCATGAGCGCCTTCGATTGGCTGATTGATTGAATGACTGATTCATTGGTCTACTTCCTAAAATACATCAGAGAAGAAGATCCAAAGGTACCTCAATCTCCCCAGATGTTTTCCTCCCACTGTATTCGGAGAGGGAGACTAGGAAAGAGGATGCAAGAATTCAAAGGAAATAGATTGTGTGTTTGAATTTACAATCTGGAGTGCCAGTGTGTGCTCAGAATGCGCTCTGGGCGTTCTTAAACTCACGAGTGTTGTCAGATTGTCCGTTCGTACATTCAGAGCGTTTTGCTCTCAGAGCGTTCAGAGCCACACTGGACGGCTCTGGTCGAGGAGTAGGGCTGATCCGAGCGTTCTGACCTCGCAACGGCAGTCAAGCACCCAAGTTAACTGGCTAACGTTGGCTAGCTTTCTAGCTACTTCCAGACACATGAGAGAACACCTCACTCTGACCATTTTACTCTCCCTAGTAGAGCTGGTTAGGCTGTTTTCATGTTATCCAGAGCATTGGTGACTGTAACTGTGCTGCTGGCAACAATTTCATTGTTCTTTTTTTACTGACAACTGCCATATTCAACGGGTGTTGAGCGTTCGTAAATTAATCTGTTATTCTGTGCTCTGGCACACTCAGACAAGTGCTCTGAAATCGGTGTAGAGTGCATTTACGAACGGACCCAAAATTGAGATTAAACCATTTCGTAGTCAATTTCACCTCCTTCCTTATCACAGGACGTGATGCTCAATGTGCTGCACAAGAAGGTGAAGGAAGTGTACAGGGTGTGTGTGGGAGAGGTGGACTCCAATATCAGCACTCTTCACATGCTGGCCAACATCGAGAGCAGAATGCAGGACGTTATGGACCGACTGGAGACGCTGCCCCCGGACAACATTGACACCGTCCGCACCCAGCGGGAGAAGGAGAAGAGGCTCAAGTATGTGTCCTTCCTCACAGCTCTTTGCGGTCATACACCGACCAGGAACCGTAAAAGCTCTTTAGCTGCGTTTACACAGGCAGCCCAATTCTGGTATTTTTCCCCCACGCTAATTGTTCTTTTGACCAATCATATCAGTTATTCTGCCAATAATTGGGTAAAACATCAGAATTGGTCTGCCTGAGTAAACGCAACCTTTTGTGAAAACTTCTGGTGTAAAAAGGTCTTTATAAAATAAATGTGATTTGATTTAATTGTTGCCAACAACATACCACACTAATGCACATTCGGGATGAATGCTCTCAATTGTGCGGCCAGCGGTAGAAGTTGACCAGGGTATTTATTATCCCAAACTTCCTCAGCGATCTCAGGAAGAAGGCTATTAAAGGCTGTTGTGCCGTCTTGACAATAATGCTCCCTTCCTCTAATCTCCTTTCAGGATGCGTGAGGAGAAGCTGTTGATGAAGAAACACCACCAAGAGGAGAGACTCCGAATGGCTCTGGAGAGAGCCACCTCTGACAGCAAGAAGAGGGTCAGTGTACCAAACTGTGCACAAACAGGACACATATCGATTGCTATAATACAGTTTGAGTAAATATAGACTGTTTTATAGACTGGTGTGCATAGAGAATCAACCTAGAATACAATATCTACCTTTGCTACACTGTGTATTGATGAAACATGCTTCTCCAGGACCAAATGCCTTTGCAATGACACCTAATATTACAGAACTGTAACAGACAGTTTGCTACACAGCCAGTCCCCGTTTATCCTGTTTTCTCTGGCCTGTAGACGGGCAGAAGGCTGATGCCGCGATCGGAGCCATCGGAGATCAAGAAGAAGGACAAGACACATGCGTTGACCACTAGAGAGCAAGAAGACGCCTTGTACTTCTTTGCCTGATTTATTTTAAACCATCAGTATTCACAGACAATATAAGACAGTGACTGATTTTAAATGAGCTTTTGTATACAGTACCAATCAACAGTTTGGACATGCCTACTCATTCAAGGATTTTTCTTATTTAAAAAAACAACTATTTTCTGAAGACATCAAAACAATGAAATAACACATGGAATCATGTAGTAACCAAAAGGTGTTAAACAAATCTATATTTTAGATTCTTCAAAGTAGCCACCCTTTGCCTTGATGACAGCTTTGCACACTCTTGGCATTCTCTCAACCAGCTTCACCTGGAATGCTGAGCATTTATTGGCTGCTTTTCCTTCACTCTGTGGTCCAACTCAGCTCAATTGGGTTGAGGTCAGGTGTTTGTGGAGGCCAAGTCATCGGATGCAACACTCCCATCACTCTCCTTCTTGGTGAAATAGCCCTTACACAGCCTGGAGGTGTGTTGGGTCATTGTCCTGTGAAAAACAAATGATACTCCATCCCATCTGGTTTGCACTATCGCTGCAGAATGCTGTGGTAGCCATGCTGGTTAAGTGTGCCTTGAATTCTAAATAAATCACTGATAGTGTCACCAGCAAAGCAACATCACACCTCCATGTTTCACGGTGGGAACCACACTCTGCTTCTCTGCTTATCACAAAGGCTCCGCCTTTTCTCAGCTCACTGGTCACGATAACAACACCCACCCGTAGCACACGTTCCAGCAGGTATATCTCACTGATCATCCCCAACACCTCATTTGGCCACCTTTCCTTCCAGTTCTCTGCTGCCAGTGACTGGAACGAATTGGAAAGATCACTGAAGCTGGAGACTTATATTTCACTCACTAACTTTAAACATCAGCTATCTGAGCAGCTAACCGATCGATGCAGCTGTAAGTAGCCCACCCAATCTACCTACCTCATCCCCATACTGTTTTTATTAACTTTTGTTTTTTTGCACATCCATCTATTTATCACTCGTTATTCTGCTAAATTGTAATTCTTTGCTACTATTTCCTATTTATTGCCTACCTCCTCATGCCGGTCTAATGTCCATTGCATGTGTTTCTTGGCCCAAGCAAGTCTCCTCTTATTGGTGTCCTTTTAGTAGTGGTTTCTTTGCACAAATTTGACCATGAAGGCCTGATTCACAGTCTCCTCTGAACAGTTGATGTTGAGATGTGTCAGTTCTTGAACTCTGAAGCATTTATTTGGGCTGCAATTTCTGAGGCTGGTAACTAATGAGCTTATCCTCTGCAGCATTGGTAACTCTGGGCCTTCCTTTCCTGTGGCAGTCAGTTTTTTCATAGCGCTTAATGGTTTTTGCAACTACACTTGAAGAAACGTTCAAATTTCTTGAAATGTTCCGTATTGACTGACCTTCATGTCTTAAAGTAATGGACTATCGTTTCTCTGAGCTGTTCTTGCCATAATAAGGACTTGGTCTTTTACCAAATAGGGCTATCTTCTGTTTACCAACCCTAACTTGCCACAGCACAACTGATTGGCTCAAATGCATTAAGGAAAGATATTTCGCAAGGCACACCTGTTAATTGAAATGCATTCCAGGTGACTACCTCATGAAACTGGTTGAGAGAATGCCAAGAGTGCACAAAGCAGTCAAGGCAAAGGGTGGCTACTTTGAAGAATTTAAAATATATTTAGATTTGTTTAACACTTTTTTGGTTACTACATGATTCCATATGTGTTATTTCATTGTAGATTAATAGTGAAGACATGAACTATGTAGAAAATATTACAAATAAAAACCCTGGAAGGAATAGGTGTCCAAACATTTGACTGGTACTGTACATTATGTCTTATTTGTTAGCCCAGGTCACCAAGGAGCATTTAGATTCACTCACTGATTTGGACTATACAATATTATCTAATGCTATACAACAGTTAGATTTAATATACTGTATACTTGGATTATAAATAAAAAATTATATTTTTTACCTTAGTATATTCTGTTATTGTTTCCTAAATATGATCATTTACAGATAAAGTAGGTAAATTGCACAAAATAATGCCATACAAGATACTACTGAAAAGTGCAATATGCACAATTTTATTATCCTTGTGCTCAAAAGGGGCACAACAGCTTGCTTCATCATCATCATAAAAAAACACAACTGCTTCTCAGATGTTTTCAAAACGAGACATTTTCATAAAAAATGGCAACAAATCAAACAAACAAGATTAGCAACCAGACATCAAAAAGAAGCATGCAGTAGCATGCATCTATCAAACGTCTTTCATTTCACCATCCTCCTCCTCCTCTTCTACCCCTCTAATGAACAAGACATTGTTGCATCTGTGTGGAGGGGAAAAAAAAATAGTGTACTGTTAGCTCACCGTGGGCTGGTATGGCAGACAGGAAATGATTAAACATTGTGCTAATTCTGCAATTAAAATGGAGATACAGTGCTATCAGAAAGTATTCATACCCTTTGACGTGTTTCACATTGTTACAGCCTGAATATATTTATCCTCACATCTACACACACTACCCCATGATGACAAAGTGAAAACATGTTTAGAGATTTTTTTGTTGCTAATTTATTGAAAATTAAATCTCTAATTTACATAAGTATTCACACCGAGGAGTCGATGCATGTTGGAATCACCTTTGGCAGCAATTACAGCTGTGAGTCTTTCTGGGCAAGTCTAAGAGCTTTGCACACCTGGATTGTACAATATTTGCATATAATTTATTTTAATTCTTCAAGCTCTGTCAAGTTGGTTGTTGATCATTGCTTTACAGCCATTTTCAAGTCATTTTTACAAGACGATTTATGTCAAAACTGTAACTAGGCTACCCAGGAGCATTCAATGTATTGGAAAGCAACTCCAGTGTATATTTTGACCTTGTGTTTTAGGTTATTGTCCTGCTGAAAGGTGAATTGGTCTCCCAGTGTCTGTTGGAAAGTGGACTGAACCAGGTTTTCCTCTAGGATTTTTCCTGTGCTTAGCTCTATTCTGTATATTTTATAAAAATAAAATAAAAACTCCCTAGTCCTTGTCAATGACGAGCATACCTATAACAAGATGCAGCTACCACCATGCTTGACATTATGAAGAGTGGTACTCAGTAATGTGTTGTGTTAGCCCCTAACATAAGGCTTTGTATTCAGGACATGAAGTACATTTCTTTGCCACATTTTTAGCAGTTTTACTTTAGTTCCTTATTGCAAACAGGATGCATGTTTTGGAATAGTTTTATCCTGTACAGACTTCCTTTTCACCTTGTCATTTAGGTTACTATTGTGGAGCAACTTCAATAGTTTTCTCCTATTACTTGGTAACAGTTTTAGTCACCATTTGCCTCATGGTGAAATCCCTGAGCAGTTTCCTTCCTCACCAGCAACTGAGTTAGGAAGGACATTCTCAGCTTGTCACTTTTTCTGTTTTTTTTATTAAAACATAATTTCACTTTGACATTATGGGGTATCGTGTGCAAACCAGTGACATCATCTCAATGTAATACATGTTTTAATTCAGGCTGTAACAACAAAATGTGGAAAAAAAGTCCAAGGGGTGTGAATACTTTCTCAAAGCCCTTTGTGTGTAAACTGGTCCCAGATCTGTTTGTGCAGTCTTGCAACTCATATGATAATCGTTACTCCAATCCATGATGACCATAGGAGTTGGCAAGACAGCACAAACAGATCTGAGACCAGGCTAATATGTTTAATCATGAACTCAGAGAAGTACAAGTAATCAAAAGAGAATTCCACTGAACTTACCTGACGAGCACTTCTCCTAGGTGACCAGCCAATGCTCCATCCACATACTCTTCAGTGTTGGCCAACTATAAAATCAGAGATAATATATTGTTAGATGTTATAAATTGATATGAATGCTGAACAAAATGTACACCTGTTTTTAATCAAACTAAATGAATGGCCCACAGAGATGCAACCAGAGCCATATAGCTTAGCTAGAGATTCGGATGGGCAAGCTCTCTCTAGATGCAAATGTGTGCACATGAGGGACTCCAGCTGTAGGGAATTATGCATTTCAGTGATGTTTTCACATATTTGACTTTATGCATCTTTCTGGTCCACACACACACCTGCATATTCATGTAGCTGTCCACGGACACCAGGTAGCCTTTGTATTCCATGCCCCACTTCAGCTTCACCATCACGGGCTTGCCAGTCAGACCATTCAGGAACGGTTTGGGATTCAGTGGTAAACTCTGAAATGACATTATCAAATAAAATGTTATTGGTCACATACATATATTTAGCAGATATTATTGGACAAAAGGAACACCTATATGAGAATTCTGTTCATCGACTACAGCTCAGCGTTCAACACCATAGTGCCCACAAAGCTCATCACTAAGCAAAGGACCCTGGGACTGAACACCTCCCTCTGCAACTGGATCCTGGACTTCCTGATGGGCCGCCCCAGGTGGTAAGGGTAGGCAAAAAACACGTCTGCCACGCTGATCCTCAACACTGGTGCCCCTCAGGGGTGTGTGCTTAGTCCCCTCCTGTATTCCTTGTTCACCCACGACTGCGTGGCCAAACATGACTCCAACACCATCATTAAGTTAGCTGACGACACAACAGTGGTAGGCCTGATCACCGACAACGATGAGACAGCATATAGGGAGGTGGTCAGATACCTGGCAGTGTGGTACCAGGACAACAACCTCTCCCTCGAGAGTTTCGAGTTCCTTGGTGTCCACATCACCAATGAACTATCATGGTCCAAACACACCAAGACAGTCGTGAATAGTGTACGACAACAGGAGACTGAAAAGATTTGGCTCGGGTCCCCAGATCCTCAAAAAGTTCTACAGCTGCACAATCAAGAGCATCCTGATCGGTTGCATCACCACCTGGTTTGGCAACTGGTATGGCAAGTGGTACCAGAGCGCCAAGTCTAGGACCAAAAGGCTCCTTAACAGCTTCCACCTCCAAGCCGTAAGACTGCTGAATAATTAATCAAATGGCCACCCAAACTATTTACATTTACCACCCCCCCATTTGTTTTTACACTGCTGCTACTTGCTGTTTATTATGTATGCATCATGGACATTCTTACTGACAGTTATGGCTGCAAATTACCTCGACTAACCTGTACATCGCACGTTGACTGTATATAGCCTTTTTCATTTTATTTTTACTTTACTTTAGTATATTTGGTAAATATTTTCTTAACTCTTTCGTGAGCTGCACTGTTGGTTAATTATTAAGGGCTTGTAAGTAACCATTTCTTCACCTGTTGTAGTCGGTGCATGTGACAAAGTTTTAATTTATTTGGCATTTTAGCCATATATCACACCCCCTCGAACCTGATTGCTTAATTGGGGCGGCAGGGTAGCCTAGTGGTTAGAACGTTGGACTAGTAACCGGGAGGTTTCAAGTTCAAACCCCCGAGCTGACAAGGTACAAATCTGTCGTTCTGCCCCTGAACAGGCAGTTAACCCACTGTTCCTATTGAAAATAAGAATTTGTTCTTAACTGACTTGCCTAGTAAAATAAATAAATAGTCATAATATTAACGATAATTAACTGGTTAAATTTAAGCAATAAGGTACAAGGGGATGTGGTATATGGCTACGGGCTGTTCTTATGTACCACGCAACTGGTTACCAATGTAATTAGAGCATTAAATACACATTTCTGTCATACCCATGGTATATGGTCTGTTATAAACTGGGTGGTTCAAGCCCTGAATGCTGATTGGCTGACAGCCATTGTATATCAGACTGTATACCACGGGTTTGGGAAAAAAAACTTAGATTTTAACTTCTCTAATTACATTGATAACCCGTTTATAATAGCAATAAGGCACCTCTGGGGTTTGTGGTAAATGGCCCATATACCACGACTAGGGGCTGTGTCCAGGCACTCCTCGTTGCGTCGTGCAGAGAACAGCCCTTAGCCATATACCACACCTCCTCGGGCCTTATTGATTAAATATACCAATCAGCAATCAGGGCTCGAACCACCCAGTTTATAACAGGTATGACAAAACATGTATTTTTACAGTTCTAATTACGTTGGTAGCCAGTTTATAATAGAAATAAGGCCGTGGCCATATGCCACAGCCCCTCGGGCCTTATTGCTTAAATATCCCTTAAATATCCCATGGCTTTCAGACAACCAGCATCCAGGACCGAAACACATTACAACTGCATCTCACAACTAGCTATCTAGATAATCAAACTAGCTTTTCACATACAGTGCAAAGCACAACAGGGTACATCTTACCACCCTAACTAGTTACCGTAGCTAGCTAGTTGGATAATCACAACAAAGGCGCATAATGCGAATTTATGATAATTTGAGTAGTTAGCTATGATAGCCTGGACGTTCACTACATATATTACCAATTCTCATCAAACACGTCATAATATAGAATATTTACCATTTTGTTTCTGTATGAGCTTCAACGACGATTTGCACGCCGTTATTGGATACAGGAAGTAGTGGTGAACTCTGAACTCTGATCCGTACAAAACAGCACTGTGATTGGTTCAGTTTTTGTCATTCTTCCTCCTGATTGGCCACAGAACCGGAGAGAAAAACAGACGGGCATTTTCTACTCCAGTCAAGTCTCTTCTCCGTGCGGAGCCCAAATTTGCGGGAAAGATTCGATGTAGCCAAAATATTTATCGTCGAACTTGTTACATTGTTGCAATTTTAATGAAACAGTTTCAGTCACAGTGTTACAATCAGATACTTGATACAATATAGTCTCTTGCTCGCCGGGCTAGACAACAACAGTTGCAGATTCAGTTGTGACCACTAGGAGGTAATGTTCTCAAATGGATTGAAGTAGCCAACACTCTCCAAACATTGTGAGTGATTTGCATAATTTAAGAAACTTTTATGGAAACTTGTATATGCTTTTAAAGATGTAAATTATATTATGATAATCGATATTGGCAGCCACATAGTAGCCTAAAGAATGTTGGTTATTTTGGAATGTTTATTTAAATGTCAATTGAAATTCACAGCAGATTGTTGCTTGTGCTATTGCTGTACTGTAGTTCATTGAATTGAATGTCATGCAATTTTTTTGACACAAGATAGATCAAATTCTCTCTCTATGTCTCTCTATGTCTCTGGCCATGTTCGAGCGGATCACTTTTGTCAATCTCCATCTTTCAAAGTGTTGCATTATTGGGGATAGAAGTTGTCCGACGTATGCCTACTTATTTGCCATGACGGCCTACCAAAAGTCAAAAGGCCTCCTGACGAGGCTGGGATTAAAAATATAGGACAAAACACACATCATGAGATGGACAACAGCATAACATGGCAGCAACACATGACAACACCATGGCAGCAACACAACATGGCAGCAGCACAAAGCACAGTACAAACATTATTGGGCACAGACAAGAGCACAAAGGCAAGAAGGTAGAGACAACAATACATCACACGAAGCAGCCACAATTGCCAGTAAGAGTGTCCATGATTGAGTCTTTGAATGAAGAGATGGAGATATAACTGTCCAGTTTCAGTGTTTTTTGCAGCTTGTTCCAGTCGCTAGATGCAGCGAACTGAAAAGAGGTGCGACCCAGGGATGTGTGTGCTTTGGGGACCTTTAATAGAATGTGACTGGCAGAACGGGTGTTGTATGTGGAGGATGAGGG